>NW_014577661.1:106577-117791 GCF_000485595.1 Priapulus caudatus | reverse complement strand
TATTAGCAAGTGTAATTATGGAGCACATGTTAAGGTCGACGGAGCACATCTCCAAGGCGATGTACGTATATACTGACACATAATGATTAACATGAGTCAGAAACTATATAACATCAATGCTTTCTCTGAGGAGTTATTTTGATGCGATTACAGATGAAATGTATCTACTTGACGCGAATATAATTGAGAAAACATACATATTTGGATTAGCAAAGTGTAATTCAATGAGCCACATGTTGAGTCGACGAGAGCACATGCAAGCAGCACCTGACGCACCGGAAAAATGGATTAAACCGTCGCCCATAGCATGGACGACTGTACACATATATGCAATAAAAACTAATGATATTTAACACGAGTGTCCTAAGAAATAAATATATGCTACACATTTCAAAATTAATATGAGGTTTCTTTGAGGATATTATTTATTTCAGATCGCTAGATTAAGTTAACATGAAGATGTGATCGACACATGAAGCGGAACTATATAATGAGAAAACATCATAATATGCGCGAGTGTAATTTATTAGGAGCACATGTTGGGAGGTCGATGTGAGATGACACATTCCGAAAGCGAATTGTAAGCGCTCTATACTGACAATATGATGATGTACACCACGAGCTCAGAAATAAATATTATGAACATCCAATACTTTCTCTGATTAGTAGATTATTTATTGACTGCGATANCTACTATATATATATATATATATATATATATATATATATATATATGCTACTATATGATACTATATGCTACTATATGATACTATATGCTACTATATGATACTATATGCTACTATATGAAGCATTGATGTTACATATATTTATTTCTGACTCATGTTAATCATTATGTGTACATCGCCTTGGAGGTGTGCTCCATCGACCTCAACATGTGCTCCATNTTCTCTCTCGCTCTCTCTCTGTCTCTCGCTCTCTCTCTCTCTCTCGCTCTCTCTTTCCCTTCGCTTTTTCTTCTCTCTCTCTCTCTCTTCTCTCTTCTTTTTTTCTTTTCTCGCGCTCTCTCTCTTCCTCTGTCTCTTCCCCCTCTCTCTCTATCTTCCTCTCTCTTTCTCTCTCTCTCTTTTTTTTACGCTCTTTCTCTTTCTCTTTCTCTCGTTCTCCCTCTTTCCCTCGCTTTTTCTTTCTCTCTCTCTTCTCTCTCTCTTTTTTCTTTTCTCGCGCGCGCTCTCTCTCTCTCTGTCTCTTCCCCCTCACTCTCTATCTTCTTCTCTCTTTCTCTCTCTCTCTTTCTCTTTTCCTTACGCGCTCTCTCTCTCTCTCNCTTTGAGGCAGAAATTGAGTTTATAATTGTGCGTGTTTTGTTCTCTCTCTCTCTCGTTCGCTCGCCTCGCTCTCTCTCTCTCTCTCTCTCTCTCCTCTCTCTCTCTCTCTCTCCGCTCTGCGCTCGCGGCTCTTCTCTCTCCGCTCACTCGCTCTCACTTCTCACATACTCGCTAACACTCGTCACTATCGCTCTCCCTCTTCTCTCGCTCTCTCTCTCTCTCTGCTGTCTCTCACTCTTTTTCTGCTCTCGCCGCTGTGTTTGTGCGCGCGCGCGCGGGTGTGACTGTGTGTGTGTGTGAGTGCTGTGTGCACAACTGTGTGGTTTGATGGTTGGTTTGTGGGTATGTGTTGTGGTTAATGTGTGTGTCTGTCTGTCATATGTGTGACTGAGAGAAAGAAAAGAGCGCAAGAGATAAAGAGACCGAGCGCGGGTAAGAGAGAGAGAGAGCAACACGTGAGCAGAGAGAGCAGAGAGAGACGAGACGAGAGAGAGAGAGATTAGTGGTGTGGTGTGTGTGTGAATGTGTGTGTGTGTGTTGGGTGTGTGACGCATGCCCTGTGCTGTGTTTGCTTTGTGCCTGCGGCGTTGGCAAGCGTGCCATGTCTGGCTGTCTGGGGGTCTGTCTGTCGTTCTGTTTAGTCCTGTCTGCTGTCTGTCTGCCTTTCTGTGCTGTCTGCCGCTGTCTGTCTGTCCGGTCTGTCTGTCTCTCTGTCGTCTGTTCCTGTCTGTCTGTCTGTCTGTCTGTCTGTCGTAGTCTGTCTGATCTGTCTAGTCTGTCTGTCGGTCTGGGTGTGCTGTGTGTGTGCGACCCGCTGTCTGTCTGACTCTGTCCTGTCTTCTGTCTGTTTGTGGTGTGTGTGCGATGTCTTCTGCTGTCTTTTTTGCCTCTCTTTGTGCGTACCTACGCCGTGTGTGTAGTAGAGTGCGACGGAGAGTGGGAGTTGTATGGCGGTGTATGTGTGTAAGCAGAGGTTGCAAAAATGGGCCAAGTGGAGTGAGCAACAAGTGAGTGAGAGAGAGAGAGAAAAAGTTTGGCTTGTATGCTGAGATAGACATAGAGAAATGAAAGCAAATCGAGCGAGCGAGAGTAAAAAAGCGTTTGGTGAAAGAGAGAGCGAGAGAGAGCAGTGCGACAGCGAGAGTGAGAAAGAGAGGTCCTATAGTGTCAGTATATGCGTACATCGCCCTTGCACGATGCTAGCCTCCGTCGACCCTCAAGCATGTGCCTCCCATCAAATTTACACTTGTCTGAAATAATGCTAGTTTCTTAATTAGCTTCGCGTCATGTGTCCACCTCACACCTCCGCATCAAAATAACTTCCCTGAGCGAAAGCATTTACATTTGATGTTAATAGTTAATTTATTCTGCTCGTGTTTAATCATTATGTGTCAGTATATGGTGTACGATCGAGAGCCAAACAGGAATGGGTCGGAGGTCCGTGCTGCGCGCGCGGCTGATGTGTGTGAGAGAGAGAGAGCCTCGTGACGTGATGCTGCCTCTGCTGCCTTACTGTTGTGTACGTGGCGCTGCGTAGCCGTGCAAAGTGGCTAGCGTGCAACGCGTGCAGCGCCGAGAGAGCACGAGAGAGCAAACGGTGTGCGTCGTTTGGCTGTGCCTCCCTGTGTATTGTTTAGCTGAATCAAAGTACTTAATCCGCTTACTACGTACCAGCACTACAGCACAGCGACAAACGCTGCATAGGCCTTACACTCAGCCCTATTATAAATAAGCCCCCAGGGCTGGCGACTCCTGATAAGCATAGAGTAGCATGCAGTAATTTAAAAACCGGCTGAAATTTTCTGAAATCTCACGATGCTAAACAAACTCAAGTGCTATGAAAACATAATATCCCGGTGGTTGCGCCCTGCATTGTGTTGTCGTGATGTGCCTATTGATTATAGCGCTACCTTGAATTCTTACAGCCTCCGGCAGAGGCCGGTGTTACAAATTAACTAAACTTAAATAAACAGGATAGATAGCGGGCCCTATCTTGTCTCTGCTCCCTCTCTTCCTGTTTTTTACTCCTCTTTCACACACACAACACTCTCATCTGCTCTCTCTCTCTCTCTCTCTCTCTTCTCCCTTTTACTCTCCTTTCTCCTCTTTGCTTTTTTTTAAATGTTGTTTGCGGGCACAGAGGCCAAGGGGGTGTTTAAACACCCAAAAACACCCCCTCCCCCCCTGCGTACGCCACTGGCTCCATCGACCTCAACATGTGCGCTCCATAAATTACACTTGCTAATATATGTATATTTTCTCAATTATTGCCTCAAAATAAATATTCAGAGAAACCACTGATGTTACCTATATATTTCTGACTCATGTTAACTAGTAACATTGTCCTGATCCTCAAAATCCAATTGGAATTCTAGTGGTTCCTAATTCATACAAGTTTTATTTGTTTTGACAATAAAAGCATGGGGCAGCTGTATAGTTTCTGTTTGTAAAATTTCCATTTCGTTAAAAAGATATTTACGATTGAAGTGTTCGGATATGAAATTACTTTCACTGTGAAATGTGAAAAGCAGTTTATTTTCTCTGTGAACTGTGAACAGTACCCCCTCCCCTNAGTAGCGCGACGTGGCGCGCAGCCTAGCTTAAGCGATATGATTCCCTGTCGTCCGCGGGGCCCCCCCCCCCCCCCCCGCCGCTCTCTTCTCACTCTCTCTCGCTCTCTCGCCTCTCTCTCTCTTCTCGTCTCTCTCTTCTTCTCGCCTCTGCTCTCTCTCTTCTCTGCTCTCTCAGCTTCTCTCTCTCTCTCTGGTCTCTGCTCTCTTCTCTCTCCTCTCTCTCTCTCTCTCTTCTCTTGCCTCTCTCTCTCTCTCTCTCCCTACGCCCACTCTCTCGTCTGGCTCGCTCTCCTCTCTCTCATCTTCTCCTCTCTCTCTCTCTCTCTCTCTCTCTCTCTTCTCTCTAGTCTATCTCTCTCTCTCTTTGCTCTCTCTCTCTCTCTCTCTCTTTTTTTCCCCTTCTCCCCTCTTCTCTCTCTGCTCTCTCTTCTTCTCTCTCTCTCTCTCTTCGTCTATCTCTATCTCTCTCTATTGCTCTCTCTCTCTCTCTCTCCTTCCACCTCTGGCTCTCTCCGCTCTCTCCTCTCTCTCTCTCTCTCTCTCTCTCTCTTCTCGCTCTCTCTCTCTCTCTCTATCTCTTTCTATCTCTCTCTATCTCTATCTCTCTCTCTGCTCTCTCTCTCTCTGCTCCCACTCTCTTCTCTCGCCCTCTCTACTTTCCTCTCTTCTCTCTCTCTCGCTCTCTCTCTCTCTCTCTCTCTCTTCTCTATTATATAGGATCTCATATTCTCTCTTCTTCTCTCTCTCTCTGTCTCCCTCCACCTCTCTCTCTCGCTCTCTCTTCTCTCTCTCTCTCTCTCTCTCTCTCTTCTCTCTCTCTCTCTCTATCTCTTCTCTTTGCTCCCTCTCTATCTCTCTCCCTCCCACCTAAAGTTAGCAGTATTACTACAAGGACTGGCAGATCAACGGACGCTTAACATCACGCAAGATTCATGCCAAAAATTCATGTCTTGCAGTGGCGTAGCAAGCCAATTGCGAAAACCAGGGGGGCCAAGGCGACAGGCGCAGCGAACTGCACGAGGCGGTATGGGTGTGGGCGAGGGCGTTATTCCCTCACGGTGGAGATTTTTCGAAATTTCGTTGCATGAAAATGGCAATTTTTCTGCACACTAAAAATTCAAGTATTAGGGGTAACTTATATCACTGAGAAGTGGCATATGCTATACCTTATAACCCCCTCCTCGCTTTTTATGTTTTCCACCCGATCCGATCATACGTGGCACGATGGCCCTGGCTGTGGCGACCGGAAGGCTCCTGAGGTTACACACGACCATGTCGTGGACCCTGATGCTAGCAGTTGACAAATGCAGTGTACGAAGCCAGTGTTTTTCAGGAGGGAAGAAAAGAGTTAAGCGACCAAAGACAGCGCATGAAGCAATTTCTCACGGGGAGGGTGTTTCCCCTCCCACAGTAGGGTAATTTTTTGACAATATGCCTGATCAAATAGCATTTGCGCATTTCATTTTCATTATATAGAGTATAGAGTAATAGTGGTATTAGCAATCCCATTCAGGGCCCTTCTCTCTTAAATTTTGTACTCTCCGATCAGAGGCGGCGTCATGGCCTCCTGTGTCCCCCCCCCTTAGCTACGCCTATGTCCTCATTCGAAGCACTGACGGAAAATATTGGAATTAGTTTGATTTGTGTTTCGTTAGTCAATACCATGGCAAATGTTAGCATTGTATCGTCATAATACTGTTTCAAGTTCCTCATATAAAAGTTAAAAGTTCAAATTATTTTTTGAAAAAAAAGATAGAGAGGCATTATTGAATGAAATCGAAATAAAGATCTACGGGGCAAAAACAGCGGTAGATGTGTTGGAACTGCCACTAATGAATAAACATGCAATTTATTTTAAATTACAAAAGATGACATCGCTTTTAGAATACATTAGCGTTAAAGAATCACATTTAACATTTTGTTCGTTATAAAAAATGGTTTTGGCTTTCCTCTGAATGAAAGAATATATGATGAAAATTGATTTCACAATAAAACAAGGCGTAGCTGCCAACGATAGACCGCTCTTATTAAAATAAAGAAGAAATTTACAATGAAAAGAAATTGTTTTTTGCCTCCCCTGATAGAGAACATGTTAACTTAAATAGTGTTGAAATCGGATTTGAAATAAAAACGAGGTGGATGCCAATGCGCCGTCTATAAGTTTGAATATATCAAAGTCTATCGCACAAAGCATTTCACATTTCTATTCTTCGGTCAATAAGAGTGCCAGAACCATAATTCAATCAAAAGCCAACTTGCAACAAACACTGTAAATCGGAAGCAAAGTAAGAATATCTCCTCTTCTTTTAGTCATGTTTTTGTCTGACCTGCAGAAATCTGCAAAAGTATCAAGCTCTTTCTGCGTCTTTGTGCACGAGAACATTTGAGGATTTCGTTGACCATTTAATGTCATTCACTAACTCCTTGTTCAACGAAAGACGCAATGAGAGCAGAGAATCGTGGCCTGGGTCATTGTAGGAACGAAGTGTTAGACTTGACATGCTTCATTTTAGAGAATGTTGCGTTCAGCAGATGCCAGAAGTAACAGGTGAATTGTGGCCAGTCCTGTGAAGACGCGTGAGATGGCTAAGCAAAATTTTTTGTTTTGTTTCGTTTGTTTGGCCAATAAAACAGGGGGGGCATGGCCCTTGTGCCCCCCCTTTAGCTCGCCAGTGGCGGGGCTGTTAACACCCAAAACACCCCCCCCCCACTGCGTACTTGAGTCTCATCGACCATCACTGATGCGCTCCATAAATTACACTTGCTAAATATTCGTATATTTTCTCAATTATTGCTCAAATAAATATCAGAGAAAGCAATTGATGTGTAACCTATAATTATTTTCGACTCATGTTAACTAGTAACATTGTCCTGTCCTTCAAAATCCAATTGGAATTCTAAGTGTTACCTAATTCATACAAGTTTCTATTTGTATTGACAATAAAAAGCAGTGGGGCAGCGTGGTATAGTTCCTGTTTATAAAATTTCCATTTTCGTTAAAAAGTATTTACGATTGGAAGTGTTCGGCCATATGAAATTTAATTTTCACTGTGCTGAAATGCTGAAAAGCAGTTTTTTCTCTGCTGAACTGCTGAACAGTAGCCCCCCCCCCCCTTACCCCTTCTATATTTCGCGCTATGCGTATAAATTGTCTCGTTTGGGTTCACACCCAGATCGATAATGAATATTCAGCTATTGTGACGTGCAAGCCGTGCGACGCAATTTCGTTATATATAGTATGTACTACACATTGACGCGGATTTAGGAAAACATTATCATATATAGCCGTGTAATTTATGAGAGCAGCTGTTGAGTCGTCGACGGAGCACATCTCCAAAGGCCGAATGTACGCATATACTGACACATTAATTTATTAACACGAGTCAGCAAATAAACATATATCGTAAACATCAATTGTTTCTCTAGGAGTTATTTTGATTGCGGATTACAGATGAAATGCTATACACATGACCGCGAATATAATTGAAGAAACATTAACATATATTAGCAAGTGTAATTTATGGAGCACATGTTGAGGTGGGACGAGCACGATCTCCAATGGCGATGTACAACATCTATTATTACTGACAACATTAATGATTGACGTGAGCAAGAAATAGAATATATCGTAACATCAAATTAATGCTTTCTCTGAGGAGTTATTTTTGATGCGATTACAGATGAAATGTATACACATGACGCGAATATAATTGAGAAAACATACATATATTAGCAAGTGTAATTTATGGAGCACATGTTGAGGTCGACGGAGCACATCTCCAAGGCGATGTACGCATATACTGACACATAATGATTAACATGAGTCAGAAACTATGTAACATCAATGCTTTATATAGTAGCATATAGTAGCATATATATATATATATATACAAGCTGGCTACCACTAATACGTGCAATGCAAAGGCTATTGCACATCGCATAGCGTAACATTATACGCCTAGCATACGCCTAACATTATAGCCTACCATATATAAGTGACGTCATCATAGACCTGGAGGTGTGACCCATAGAGATGTATAAATAAAAATTTACTATACATACATTATTGTACTATTTTGTACATATTGTACTATTTATACATCTCTATGGTGTGACCCAAACGATGCACCCTATGGAAGAGACCATTGGCTTTCGTGTTTGCGACGGAAAAGGCCGAACGGAGCCGAATATAGTTGAAGGCTATCTGGGCGCCCCCTCTACACAATGAATGGTAATAACTTCCAAAACAAGTCTGTGACGTCACAGTAGTGTCGATGCCATTTTGCTAAGACATCGTTTTTCGTATCACATTTTAATCGCAGATCATCTGCAACTGGAGGCAGAATTAAGGCTATTGTTAACTGCTGTGTGGTTTTTCAATATTAGGTTAATACATCGATACAACTATTTCGTGAGAAATCGTCGAAACAGTGGAGTATTTGCACTGCAAACTTGACCATCCCTCGCAATGGCTTGTACAGCATTGAAAAGACCTGTAGACTTCGAACATATCCACAGTCCTCTACAGAGATCACCTAAACGAAGACGATGCATGCCTATGGTGATTTCGAATGGCAGTACGCAGACAAAATCCACACAGCCACAGCCAAATCCGTCACATTTTGGAGAAGTCCGACCTAAATACACACCAGGTAGGTGATACCAGTAGTCAGTACACTCGTTAGTTTTCGTAGTTTGATTTCGAACTTTCTGTCATATCCTAGATTCCTACGTAGCGAATTGACTTGTTCTACTAGTTTGCTGCTTTGCTTTCTAGACATAATATCTGTAACCTACGTCGTTTTCCATAACGAACTGCAATAATAGAAGCGCAATCTGGTATATATATCAGGGGTAGAAATTAACTTTTGTCTTGAACACGGGAGTCCAACGGACTCCCTACCCTCAAAAAGAGGGAGTCCGCAGCAAAATGAGGGAGTCCGCAGTCTGAGGTTCAAAAGTAAAGATATTTACAATAACGCATGTGCTTATTTTTAATATTCATGCAGTTGCACGTCTGCCAAATTTTCTTGGGCCATTAGCTGGAAAAATACGGTAATTCTGCGAGGCCGTGCTCCAGAACGAACTAGTCAGGTAGTCAGTATAGCAGAATTTTCAGGGAGTCCACGGTCTCCAGCATATGTCAAATCAGGGAGTCCGACAGTAAATCAGGGAGTATTTGACTCCGGACTCCCGTTAATTTTGCATCCTGTATACTATACTTTCCTGTAAGTATGACTATGACCGAGGTACTTAAACAAGCGAATCTTGTATCTTTTCAGAGCTCATTCAGGACAGGTTGCAGGCCGAGGTCCGGCGCATGCGCAAGCGGCGGCAGGTCATCTACGACGCGAATCGGCGCGGCCTCCTGCAGAGCTCCAGCCCGCCCCCTAGTGACAGCGACAGCGAGATGCCCTCGGTCGGGTCTCCCCAGCCGTCCACGTCCTCGCACTCCGCCATGACCACCTCCGGCACGCAGTGCAGAAAGGAGCTCAAGGAGCAGCCTCTGTTCACACTGAAACAGGTTTGCATCAGGTTTTATTTATTAGTTTAAAGATGGTGATGGTAGGCCTACGTTGGTGAAAGATATATCAACATGAGCTTGCAAGCTCCTCACTGTCAGTAGTATAATTAAAAAGCAAAAGCTTAACAAGTGGAAAATCATTGCAATCTTTCTTAGCGCTTTCTAACGCCATGTAGTCTTGCTTTCGCCTCCCTCTTCATCGCTCTATCTCTCTCTCTCTCTCTCTGTTTCTCTCCCTCTGTNTAGTAGACATACTATATATATATATATATATATATATATATAGGTCTAATATATAACTCTATGGTTAGTACACCGATTTGTCGCTCACAAGGTGGCAGCACTATACAGTTATGCTTCTCGCATCCTCTATATGGCTATGTATGAATGATGATAATTCGTTGTATACTTACATAGACTAAATGATCCAGGATAAAATCTGAAGGACATTGATTCTTTTTGCATATGGCGAACAGATGCTGAGTAGATGATTTTGCCGGGGGGAGCATGTAAACTATATATATATATATATATATATATATATATATATATTATAGTAATATACTCAGCTACTACAAACGTCTACAAAAACCTGTGTACGATTGTGTTATTCTTCCCTGCGACTAACTTTTATGAATGTAATGTAGGTAAGCAATTGGTTATCGCTATGGTAGTAACTTTCCTATGTGACATTTTCTATGTGACATATTTCTCTAGCATGTTCGAAAACGTGTTCTATGTACACACAAGCAAACTAACATTCACTCCTGCCGACTTGCGATAAACACCTTTCGCAGATTCTTTTGAACATGGCAGTCTAAGAACGTTACTCGATGCAACATTACAGTCGTGTATCAATGTATGTTTCATATGGCACGAGCCACGGCACCAAATTTTGACCAAACGTACTATCTATCTTATCTTCTTCCTTCACGTCATTCTCTCATCGACTGAGTCTTCGCTGCTGCTTGGGTAATAACCCATCGTGTGTTCTTCTTAAGGTAGGCAATGTAACGGTGCGGCTTGTGGTTTGGTGTGATGAGATAGTGGGGTCGGTGGTCACTACTCAGTCCCAACAACGAGTGCCACTTGTTCATGTTGACCGTAGGCAGAGAGTACTAGTCCCCGGTCATTCCGCCGCCTATCTTTGTATAAGGTGGTCGCTCTACTCGTTGGCGTCACCCAGAGGTATCTACTTAACCACAAGTCAGTAACACGATGCTGTTCTATTCTGACACCTCTCTCTCTCTCTCTCTCTCTCTCTCTCTCTCTCTCTCTCGCTCTCTCTCTCTCTCTCTCTCTCTCTCTCTCTCTCTCTCTCTAGAGCATAAGGTTCCGTGGTATAGAGTATGAGGTTCGCTGGCATGCAGTGTATTGTTCCGTGGTATAGATTGTAAGATTCCGTGGTATACAGTGTGAGGTTCCATGGTATACAGTGTGATGTTTCGTGTTATACAGTGTGAGGTACCGTGTTATACAGTGTGAGGTTCCGTGTGTGTTCAATGTGAGGTTCCGTGGTATAGAGTGTGCGGTTCCGTGTTACACAGTGTGAGGTATCGGCATGTGCACTGCCAGCGTCAGTTATGTATGTATGGGGGTTATAACATGATGATCGTCAACTGTGCGATGAGTATAGCATTGGTATGTACATAGTGACAGCACGACGCTGCGTGCATGTTCATTGCGCGCTCCTCTTATACCTGCAGATTTCGCTGCGAATCGATCCGCTCTGAAAATATTATCGTAAAATATTTGTCGGATATAACTACTGGAAATTGATAGGCCCCGCGTGTGGACAGAGGCGCAGTGTCAGGGCTCTATGACGGACCGT
>NW_014577661.1:95437-101028 GCF_000485595.1 Priapulus caudatus | reverse complement strand
TCTCTCTCTCTCTCTCTCTCTCTCTCTCTCTCTCTCTCTCTCTCTCTCTCTCTCTCTCTCTCTCTCTCTCTTCTATCTCTCTTTCTCCACTCTGCCTCTCTTACCATGCTTACTGTACGTACGGGTGAGTCTGAGAGGCGAGCCGTCTTCGGCACGTATGCACGCGCCTCCAGAGGAAGCCATGCTCGCAGCCAACAGCGATATTATCCAGACAACAGATTAATTGCTTTTCTCGGAAGAGAAGCTCCGCGCGCGTCATTGGCAACGCGAGTATACACGGACGTTAGAAGAACGGTGATATCACGTCGGCGTCGTCCATCAAGAAGCAGATCTCTCTTCGATCTCTCTAAGAGCCCTTCTTAGATCTTTACCTGAAGCCATTCGGGAAGTGCGGAATTAAACCGTCTCGCCTCCCTCGCGCGTGATAGCGTCCGTCGTAGTTGTTTGGAAATCGATAAAGTATATCGCGGGTATTAAAGGAGGGGACGGATCGCGGACTTGAGACTTGGGAAATAGGATGAGAACGACCGGACGTCGGAACAGATGAATTCGATACACGTGATCTATAATGCATTCATCTAACAATTTGCCGAAACTGTTGCTAGCTGGCGTAACTCTTCCGACTGTGTTTGTTAAATCTAAACACACATATGCAAATGTGTAATACGAGCGCATACAAGGCGTAGCCATTGCGGAATTGAATAGATCGCGCAGGAACCGTTATTATCAATATATTGCAGACGAATATATTGAAATAAAAAAGTCGAATCCTTTGGGAAAATTGAGATTCCGAATTCGCTGCGATCCTGGCGAGAACTATATGTAATGGACACAACTAATAGAGAGAAGGAGAGATAGAAAGAGGGAGGGAGGGAGAGAGAGCGCGCGCGCGAGCATATATATATCCAGCTATCCAGTCATACATCCATACATGGAGACCGACGGATAGAAGAACAGACTACGATATAAAACATCAGACCTCTCCGTTTTTCACGAGCTATTACGTATATACGTTATACTTTAGTACGTAATCGTAGAAGCAGGGAAATGGATCTACGTTGTCACCTAACACGCAACATCTACTGTCACGTGAGCCGGGATGTAATCGTATACAATCCAACGGCGTGTGAGTCATTGCGCATCCCAGCCTGTGCTACGGCGTGCATGCTAATGCATCTTAAAAGCGCGTTGTCGCGTTCCGCACGTAGCTGCCATGCAGTTAGGTTACGGGGGAAAAATAGTAGCGCCGGTATAAAACCAAGACGAGGCCATCTTGATAGAAATGATAAGTAGAGGGACAGAGTAATCGCGTTAGACGAATGTTCACTTCAAGTTTTCATTCTTTTTCACAGACAAAGAACTAAAAGAGAAATGTTCTTAGTTGGCAACGGAAATCGATTGGTAACTTGCAAGTTGTAAATTTTCACAAAGACCTCATCGTTGCTTGTCAGAACAGTGGACTACGAAAGGAGTGATTGCCCGTCGTGGTATACAGTGCGACGTTCGGTGGTATATAGTGTGAGCTTTCGCGGTATAGAGTGTGAGATTTCGCGGTATACAGTGTGTTGTTCTGTGATATACAGTGTGTCGTTCCGTGTGTGTTCAGTGTGTGGTTTCGTGTTATACAGTGTGTTGTTCCGTGCGTGTTCAGTGTGAGGTTCCGTGGTATAGAGCATAAGGTTCCGTGGTATAGAGTATGAGGTTCGCTGGCATGCAGTGTGTGTGTGTGTGTGTGCGTATGAGTGTGCGCGTGTACTTGCGTGCGTGTAAGTGAGCGCTTGCGTGCCTGCATAGTCGGCCATCGGTCGTATATGTTTATGTATACGTGGTAACAAGCGCGGAGGGAGAGAGGTGTGCGGGCAGAGAACAGTGCGGCGCGCCTATTGATCACGATTGTATAACAGTGTGCAACAGTGGAGTGGCACATGTACCGTTATACTCTGCCAGTCACACAGTTTTACAGCACGCTGTGTTAAATCACCATGGCTGATGGAGATCTAGTGTACGACTGTAGGTTAACGTATACGTGCGTGCGTGTTTGCGTGCGTGTTTGCGTGCGCGTTTACGTACACGCGCGCGTGTTTACGCGCTTGTGTGTGTACGGGCATGTGTTGCAGCGTAGGGAGACTTAGTAGGTTGGTTGGATTCTCTCACATACTACTACTGCTGTACACGCCTCCTGTCTCTGCTTGAGAGAGACGTCGTCCGCGCATTCATAGCTCATTAATACGTGATTGCTGCGCGCCACCGCCGCACTGTCTACCATTCGTCACGCCAGCCTGTGTGCCCAGATCTCACCCACATCCCAGATCATCACCCTATCACACACATGCACGCACGCACGCACACACACACACGCACGCACGCACGCACGCACGCACACACGCACTCGCACGCACTCACACCCACGCGCGTGTGGGTAGCATGTGGCGTTTAAGCATTAACGGGAATTTTTTAACATGTGCGCATAGAAATGATGTTTGTCGCAGGACAGAAATTTGTGCGACTTATACTCCGCCTGGACACACAATATACATTCATATACGCTGTAGAAAAACTCCAGCATAACTGATTTCTAAATTTCATCATTTTATCGGTTGTATTTTCTCTCGGTGTGAAGGTGAACCCATCTGTATTCCTGTATAGGTCACACGAAACCCGAGCTGTCTATACGACGCTAGCCGAACTAACAAGATACATTAACAAGATATTCGCGCAGGGGTTCTTGGAGATTTATACACGTCCATGGGAAGACCGCATTAGAGAGACTGCATTAGATATATATACCAAGGATACTAATTAGGTTAAAGAGGTTCGGAATGCTTCTATTCTCACCCCTCCGACGTGCGTCGCTTGTGTGACTTATCTAGTCAGAGGTCGAGGAAAAACGTGCCTTGGTTTCCGCCGGCGAGGGCATTCCACACGCTTCGTCGACAACGCAGCAATTTGTCTGCTTATTAGATGCCGTTTGTCGGGTAGCAAGCAGCTATCTCGAACATACACGCACACGCACACGAACGCTTTCAGGCACGCACGCATGCCTGCAGTCACACACGCACACACGCACGCACGCATACACGCACGCACGCATACACGCAGTCGCACACAAACACGCACGCACATACACACAAATCCACCCACAAGCGCGCGCAGGCGCGCGCACGCACACATACGAGAACGCACACATGTACACACACACACGAGCACGCACACATCTACACACACACACACACACACACACACACACACACACACACACACACACACACACAGAGAGAGAGAGAGAGAGAGAGAGAGAGAGAGAGAGAGAGAGAGAGAGAGAGAGAGCTGAGAGCAGCCGTGAATTCTCTGCAGGTTTTAGTATGCCTGGATGATCCCTGCCGTATAGATCTTGCCTCATATTAAGCCTTCTCCTTTTACCACTCCTCATCCTTCTCTTCCTCCTTCGTCTCCTCCTTCTTTTCCTACTGCTATTCGTCTTCTTCCTATGATGCTTCATTTTATTCTTCTGCACCCTTCCTTATCATCGTCCTTTGCCGTCATCGTATGTTTGCGTGCGTTTCCAGCACGAGTAGCAGCAGTGGCTGCGGCGTCGGTAATACTAACAGCGGTAACAGCAGTGATATCAGCAGCAGCAGCAACAGCAACAGCAGCAGCAGCAGCAACAGCAACAGCAACATCATCAACAACAACAGCAGCATGCAGTAGCGGCGACGGTAGTAACGCTAACAGCGGTAACAGCAGTGATAGCAGCAGCAACAGCAACAACAACAGCAGCAACAACAACAACAACAGCAGCAACAACAACAACAACAGCAGCAGCGGCGGCGACGGCAGCAGCAGGGGACGCTGCGGTTTATGAGAATCGCGCCGATTGCGTGAATATTAGCTGTAGCGCATTAGTTAATGTTTAGCTGTAGCGTTCGTGCTATGTGCAAACTCACTGCCACTCGGATCATCTGCGAGAAATGAAATCTTATAAAGCACTTGCCGCTGTCCGTCGCCTGATGGTGGCACAGGCTGTATATATGCAGTGCAGCGATAGATTATGGTGTAAGCGAAGTGTGTGGTTAAGTACTCCTCCCCGTAGGGCGTAGGCTAATGCTGCGTATATCGCTTATAATCTCTATCCACCACGCGCGCACGCGCGTACGCATGCACGCACACGTACACGCGCGATTTAACTCTCGTCTCAGTGCGGGCTCGTCCAAGTAAGCTGGCTCTCCCCCTTACACGCAATCCTACCTGCCTCTCTCATTCTCTGGCTTTCTTCTCTCCCCTTCTCTTCGCATCTCTACCCACTCCTTCTCTCGCATACTGCGCCCACCTTTCTCTCTTACGAAGTCTGTCTTTCTCTCTCTGTCTCTGTCTTTCTCTCCTCACCGGTCTCATTCTCTTTATCCCACCAGTCTCACTCTCTTTCTCGTGCCTCTCACAGCTAATATTGACACAGGAGGCGGATACTGCGCGTCGTGGCTGTGTCGGACGGGGTGTGCGCGCACTCCATAGTTAATGCCTGTCTACATGTAATTTCAATTAGACCCGCGAAATTTATTGACGGCCGTAAATCCAGGCGATAGCGGCCGCTAGTCCCCTACTTGCCTCACGCGTCTGCAGTAAAACCTCGCGTGCAGCTCAATTTCTGCTTCTGCCGCCAGTTAACAACATCAGGTGGCGCCACATGCGCACCTACATGTCTTCCCGTCATGCCACCCAGCGTGGCTTCCCTTCATGTAACGCCAGGTGGCGCCACGTCGAAGCAGCGTGTTTTCCGATTCTGCATCAACAAAGTGTCTCCCTATATATAGGGGCAGAGCTGCAACAGGACAAGCCGTGTATATAGAGCAGTAGTATACAGTGTACAGCAGGCAGCAATGGAGATTGAACTCGGCTCACAATTATTGCTCTTCGGTACAGAATTATCCCCTTTGTCCCCGCCGCGGGGCGCTGCAGTCGGACCTTTGATCGCTGCCAAATAGCTGAGGCTTCGTTTGTTAATTACACGCTGACGCCCGCGAGTCGTAATTCCTCCTCCTTCTGCTGCTGCTGCTACTGCTACAACTACTACTACTGCTGCTGCTGCTGCTACTGCTACAACTACTACTACTGCTGCTGCTGCTGCTACTGCTACAACTACTACTACTGCTGCTGCTGCTGCTACTGCTACTGTTGCTGCTGATACTGCTACAACTACTGCTACTGCTGCTGCTGCTACTGCTACTGCTGCTGTTGCTGCTGATACTGCTACAACTACTGCTACTGCTGCTGCTGCTGCTACTGCTACTGTTGCTGCTGATACTGCTACAACTACTGCTACTGCTCCTGCTACTACTGCTGCTGCTGCTGCTGCTGCTACTACTACTACTACTACTACTACTACTACTACTACTACTACTACTACTACTACTACTACTACTACTGCTGATGCTGCTGCTGCTGCTGCTGCTGCTGCTGCTGCTGCTGCGGCTACTGCTGCTACTGCTACTGTTGCTGCTGATACTGCTACTGCTACTGCTACTGCTGCTGATGCTGCTCCTGCTGCTGCTACTGCTACTGTTGCTGCTGATACTGCTACTGCTACTGCTACTGCT
>NW_014577661.1:80083-89593 GCF_000485595.1 Priapulus caudatus | reverse complement strand
CTAGAATATAGCGTCCTTATATTTTTACTGTAGTGTTTCATAGCGTCCTATAGTGTCTATAGCAACCTCACGTGTTCTATAGTGTCGTATAGCGTGCATTAGCGTCCTATATATAGCGTCCTATATTTTCATGTAGTGTTTCATAGCGTCCTATAGCGTCCTATAGTGTCTTATAGCGTCCTACAGTGTTCTATAGTGTCGTATAGCGTCATATAGCGTCCTATAAATAGCGTCCTATAAATAGCGTCCTATTATTTTCATGTAGTGTCATAGCGTCTGACTCACGGTTTTGAGGTGTTATCCGGTGACTTTGTCCTAGAATTCGCGTATACGAAGATAGCCCGAAGATGACGAAGAAATGCGTGTGTGCAGGCCCGCGCGTGTTCGTGCGCGTGTAGCATGTTGTAGGACGTATGTGTTGTAGGTCTGTTCTGTGCAGCCGTTATGATAAATGATACTCCGATTGGATAGGCTCACTGGTATTTGCTGACGACCTAGGAATAAGTGGATATCGATGCATATGTACACTTAACAAATTCATACAACAAAAATCGTTTGTGACGGCCAATAAAATCGTCGTATTTTTATGGCACGAGCCAACTTAATAGGAAACTGCCAGATGAATTGTTAGAACTTGAAACTTCGCCGCAGGGCAGGGACAGTAGTCACGTGACGGCTTCCTATAGACTGGTACTCGCTCCACCCGATTACTCGATGCGGGGACGGTAAGGCATAATCTAGGTGGACAGAATTCTGTCCAGTAGGAATGCGCGCGCAACCGGATTACGCGCCTCGATTTGGAATACGGATATGAGTTTAAAAGATGGCGGCGGCTGCAAGTAAAAACTGCGGTTAATGGCGGATAGTACACGCGCGAAATTCGGGAAGATAGTAATCATATCTGTAAGTGATATCACTGCCTTACTTTCCGCACGAAAATATCAAATCGAACTGAACACATCCTCCATTTTGCTTGCCATGCCGGATTAGCCGTGCAAACGACCACTGATTGGTCGTATCGGCTAATTTCCTATCGAGTCTGTTGACCAATCGTTGCCATGCGTTTGTTTATCGCTTACCGGTCCTAAGCCGATAGGTGGGACCGCGGTACCAGTTCTAGCTTCCTATCGCCCCCTACTGCCCCCTATCGTTGAAGAGGCGGTGAGCAGATAGTAGCTGATTTCCTACGCGGAATCTGTTTAGATTTGATCCATCCATCCATTCATCCATCAATCCATTCATACATCCATCCATCCATCCATCCATCCATCCATCCATCCATCCATCCATCCATCCATCCATCCATCCGTCCGTCCGTCCGTCCATCCATCCATCCATCCGTCCGTCCGTCCGTCCGTTCGTACGTCCGTCCGTCCATCCATCCATCCATCCATCCAGCCACCTACATACATATACATCATAGCGCCATATACACAGTATACCGCCATCGAAACGGTACAGCGCCACCTATACTGTACAGCGCTATATATAAGCCCTACACTGCACAGCGCCATTGCGTAATGTCTGAAATGAGCTAAAAAATACTCGGCGCTAATTATTTTTGGCGAGTATGGTCATTCATGTTTGTGCGAGTGTATTATTATACTGGTGACTCTGTAGAAGGGATATGAAATACGCTCGCATGGGGTTTCTCCGCCAGCATTAATCGTTAATCAATAACAGCACATAGAGAGACACGTACGGTGGCGAGTGTGCGTGCATGTAGGCGTATGTGCGTGCGTGCAGCGAAGTGTTTACTAGCATTGTGCTACGGTTATGCGGTTATACACATGCACACACATACGCACAGTCACACGCGCATTTGATTATTAATCGTAGCTATAGTACATGAACACGCGTTACGATGATTCGTGAAACCTACTTGAGGGGCTTCGATGTCGAGTGAAGAACAGCTCAGCGACCTGTTGTCATCAAGAGCTAATAATACATATGTGTAATAATAAACATGTGTTATTAGCTCCTGTTATTATTCACCTGCATTTACATCGTGACCATGAGGCGCGTGTGCCCGTGTATCTATGTGCTAGGGCGAGCTCAATGAATTAATTGCATTTGCTAGAAGGCGGCACGTGATTAAATTAGGAATTTCATCTAACGCGTTATCATACGCCAAATCAAGAGCTAATAATACCCAAGTATGATTGGCTATGTATTATTAGCTAAGTATTATTAGCTAAGTATTATTAGCTAAGTATTATTAGCTAAGTATTATTAGCTAAGTATTATTAGCTCTTGCCGTTATGTAAAACATCGTTGGCCGCATGTGCATTGCGCGTCAGGCAACTCCAGACGTGAAAATACAAACAACTCCCTCAATGGAGAGCGTGCGTGTTTGCCTTCCTGCATCTCACACAACGCACACGTAAATTCATTTGTACGTAACTCAGTTGCATGCAGTCAGTCAAAATCGTAGAATGGTAGAGTGAGGGTCGTATGAAGTTGTGGAGACCGTATTCGATTAATTCTTGAAAGCAGCGAAAAAGAAGTTCAAGCTATCTTCAATATTATGTTGTTTTTAGTTTCCTCTGCAAAAAATGCTAAACACATACCCGTCTATAATCTAATTCGCATCGGCGTGGGCGCGTCTGCGATGAACAGATCTCACGTGCGGAATTTCAAGTATCCGTTTAATTCACACCCGTCACTACAATGTCAACGCATATCTCCAGTTAGGCAACCGAGTGAGGCTGCATGATGAAGGCGGAGATGTAAAGACAGGGGATGCGGAGGCGGAATAGTGGAGGTGGGGTGTGTAGGCAGTGGTGTGTAGGCGGGGGATACAGTGTTCTATAGTGTCGTATAGCGTCATATAGCGTCCTATAAATAGCGTCCTATATTTTCATGTAGTGTCCTATAGCGTCTGACTCACGGTTTTGAGGTGTATATCAGGTGACTTTGTCCTAGAATTCGCTATACGAAGATAGCCCGAAGATGCCGAAGAAATGTGTGTGTGCAGGCCCGCGCGTGTTCGTGCGCGTGTAGCATGTTGTAGGACGTATGTGTTGTAGTGTCTGTTTCTGCAGCCGTTATGATAAATGATACTCCGATTGGATAGGCTCACTGGTATTTGCTGACGACCTAGGAAATAAGTGGATATCGATGCATATGTACACATTAACAAATTCATACAACAAAAATCGTTTGTGACGGCCAATAAAATCGTCGATATTTTATGGCCACGAGCCAAACTTAATATGCAAACTGCCAGATGAAAATTGTTTGAACCTTGAAACTTCGCCGCAGGGCAGGGACAGTAGTCACGTGACGGCTTCCTATAGACTGGTACTCGCTCCCACCTCGATTACTCGATGGGGACCGGTAAGGCATAATCTAGTGGACAGAATTCTGTCCAGTAGAGAATGCGCGCGCAACCGGATTACGCGCCTCGATTTGGAATACGGATATGAGTTTAAAAGATGGCGGCGGCTAGCAAGTAAAAACTGCGGTTAATGGCGGATAGTACACCGCGGAAAATTCGGGAAGATAGTAATCATATCAGTAAGTGATATCACTGCCTTACTTTCGCACGAAAATATCAAATCGAACTTGAACACATCCTCCATTTTGCTTGCCATGCCGGATTAGCCGTGCAAACGGACCACTGATTGGTCGTATCGGCTAATTTCCTATCGAGTCTGTTGACCAATCGTTGCCATGCTTTGTTTATCGCTTACCGGTCCCTAAGCCGATAGGTGGGACCGGGTACCAGTCTAGGCTTCCTATCGCCCCCTACTGCCCCCTATCGTTGAAGAAGCGGGTGAGCAGATAGTAGCTGATTTCCTACGGGGATCAGTTTAGGATTTGTTCGCCTTCATTCCTACGTGATCAGCAGGGAAACAGAGGGAGCGATTCCTATAGCAACGCCACCCGCATTGCTAGCAGTTGTTTTCCGCGTAACGTCTATCTGTGTCTATGTCTATCGATAGTCGCCGTTTTTCTCACCGATCGATCCACGGTGCGCAATATTGTTTATCGTCAAATGGGAATACAGATTTCCCAAATCTCACTATGCAATGTTGAACTTCTCTTGTACACGAACACGCGTGCGCGCACACACACGCACGCGCGCACGCACGCACGCACGCACGCACGCACACACAATCATACACAAGCACACGGCCTCATGTCATTTAGCCGTGCACGCGTTCTTGTATTTTTACACCATAATTTTGTTTTACTAGAAATTTATTTGACTAGACAAGTACGTTGTCGCATTTTTTTAATTTTTCTCGTTTTTATTCTGTGTTGTACGACAGTTCGGTTCTTGCTAAAGCTCGGCCGTCTCGCCCATAAATTTATCCAACTTATAGATGCATAATATCGATAAATATCTCTATGTTCGTCAGTGTTTTACTTCATTAATAGCGAGTATAACATATCAATAAACATAGACGGCTAACGGGTAAACAGCAAACACACGCACGAGTCTCAGCCCCCGTGGGACACACCTGCTTGCCTTCTTGCTTGACTGCCTGTCTGTCTGCATGTCTGCATGTCTGCCTGCCTGTCTGTCTGTATGTCTGTCTGTCTGTCTGTCTGTCTGTCTGTCTGTCTGTCTGTCTGCCGGCCTGCCTGCCTGCCTGCCTGCCTGTCTGTCTGCCTGTCTGTCTGTCTGTCTGCCTGCCTGTCTGTCTGTCTGTCTGTCTGTCTGCCTACCTGCCTGCCTGCCTGCCTGCCGATATGCCTGTCTGTCTGCCTGCCTGCCTGCCTGTCTGTCTGTTTATCTGTCTGTCTGTCTGTCTACCTGCCTTGTCTGCCTGCCCATATGCCTGCCTGTCTGCCTGCCTGGCTGGCTGCCTGCCTGCCTGCCTGCCGATATGCCTGCCTGCCTGTCTGCCTGCCTGCCTGCCTGCCGATATGCCTGCCTGTCTGTCGGAGGAGATCGTATGATAATCGCGTTAGATGATAATTCCTATTTAATCACGTGCCGCCTCTCTAGGCAATGCAATTAATCTTGAGCTCGCCTGAGAACATAGATACACGGGCACACGCGCCTCATGGTCACGATGGTAAAATGCAGGTGAATTAATAACAGGAGCTAATAAACATGTTTGATCTATACACATATGTATTATTTAGGCTCGTTGCGATGAACAAACAAGGTCGCTGAGCTGTTCTTTTCACATCGGACATCGAAGCCCGCTCAAGTAGGTTTCAGCGATCATCGTAACGCGTGTTCATCGTACTATAGCTCGATATATATCACTAATGGCGGTGTGACTGTGCGGTATGGTGTGTGCATGTGTATAACGCAGTACTCGTAGAGCACAGATGCTAGTAACACTCGGCTGAACCGCACGCACATAACGGCTACATGCCCCAGCACAGTCGCCACCGTGACGTGTTCTGCTCTATGATGCTGTTATGATTAACGATTAATGCTGGGGAGAAACGGCATCATGCGGCGTTACTTTCATATCCGCTTTCTACAGAGTCACCATATACATAATATCACTCGCACAACTATGATATGACACGGCATAGCTCGCCAAAAATAGATTAGCGCGAGTATATGTTTAGCTGCATTTCAGACACCTTACGCAATTGGCGCATGTGCAGTGTAGGGCTTATATTATAGCGCTGTACAGTATAGGTGGCGCTGTACAGTTGATGGCGGTATAGTCTGTGTATAATGGGCGTATGATGTTATATGTTATGTAGGTGCTGGATGGATGGAATGGATGGAATGACGGATCGGGACGGTACGAACGGACGGACGGACGGACGGACGGATGGATGGATGGATGGAATTGGATGATGGATGGATGGATGATTGGATGGATGGAGTGTATGAATGATTGATAGATGGATGATTGGATGGATGGATGGATGGTGGATGGATAGATAGATGGCGATGGATGGAAGGATGGATGCGATGAATGGTGATGGATGGATGGATGGATGGATGGATGGATGGATGGATGGATGGATGGACGGATGGTATGGATGGATGGATGGATGGAATGGATGAATGGATGGCATGGATGGATGGATGGATGGATTGGATGGATGGATGGATGGCATGGTATGGATGGATGCGATGGAGATGGGTGGATGGATGGATGGTGATGGAGAAGGATGGATAGATAGTGATATGGATAGCTGGATGGAGCGATGGATAGGACGAGCGAACGGACGACGAACGCGGAACGGACGGACGCGACGGACGACGGACGGACGACGGACGGACAGACGTGACGGATGGATGGATGGATAGATAGGGATGGATGTGATGTGATGGACTGGATGGATTTGTGTGATGGATGGGATAGATAGCGTGGATGGATGAATGGATAGAGGAAGGATGGATAGATGGTTGGGGAGTGGATGAATGGATGGATGGGATGGATGGATGCATGGATGGATGGATGGATGGATGTGATGAGATGGATGGATGGATGGAATGGATGGGATAGATGGATTGATGGATGGATGGAATGGATGTGATGGATGGATAGGGATATATGGATGGATGGTATGGATGGATGGGATGGATGATGGATTGGATGGATGGATGGATGGACTGGATGGCATGATCCGGAATGGATTGGTATGATTGATTGATTGAGATGGATGATGGATGGATGGATGGATGGATTGGAATGAGATTGGATGGATGAGATGTGGATGGATGGATGGATGGATGATACTGATAGATGGATGGTGTGGATGGATGCGATGGATGGAGCCGAAGGATGGATAGATGGTTGCGATGATAGATGGATTAGATGGATTGGATAGATGCTGATGGATGGATGATGGATTGATGGATGGATGTATGGATGGATGGATGGATCGGCATGGATGGATGGAGCTTGATGGATGGATGGATGGATAGATGGATGGGTGATGGATGGATGGATGGTATTGGGAAGGATGGAATAGATAGTGTTGATGGCATAGATGGATAGAATGGATGGAGATGGATTGGATCCGGATGGATTGGATGGAGGATGGGATAGATGGATAAGAAAGAGGGACAGGTACGGTACGAGAGCGAAAGCGACATGCGGAAGCTTGCATGTCTTTGCCATACCCTTGTCCGCTGCTTGCCGACGTAATTTAGCGTGCGATGTTATCAAGAGCACATGTTTACACGCGCCCGCGTTGGATCGACAGTTGTAACACCAACAACGCACGGGGATCCTAAATATTATCGGTGGAGCCCACTTCTCGATCCGAATTTAGTGTTGAATATAAGGGGTATATAATATAGAGTACTCTCGCTTCCTCCTAGTCGTCATAGTTCCCTACACGCGTGCCTCATTCCCATCTCGTCTTAGCATTTTCATCAAGCCCAGTCCCACCACCTCGTCATCTGCTACGCGCTTGCCCTGCGCTTCTATTCTCCCCAGCCCCACCACCCTCTCCTCTCTCCCGCTCGCCCTGCGCTTCTATTCTCCCCAGCCCCACCACCCTCTCCTCTCTCCCGCTTGCCCTGCGCTTCTATTCTCCCCAGCCCCACTACTCTCTCCTCTTCTTCGCAGCTCGTCGCCCTCGACTTCTATTCTCCCAGCCCCACTACCACTTCTCCTCGTCTCCGCTTGCCCTGGCTTCTGTCATTCTCCTCCCACAGCCCCACTACCCTCTTGCTACCCTCTCTCGCCACGCTTTCGCCGTGGCGCTTCTATTCATCCCGCAGCCCCATCATACCCTCCTCTCTCGCCGCTTGCTCTGCGCTTCTACTCTCGGCCATGCCCACCACTCTCATCCTTCTCTCAGCGCTCGCTGCTGAGCTGCTCATCGGCTATCCGCTCTCTCAGCTTCTCTTCACAATACTCAATTTTTCCCCCCACACTCGGCCAACGTCCATTTGCTCAACCCCCTAACATCCCCTCCTTCTCTCTCTTTCACTCTTCCCTTCTCTCGCCCCCCGTCTTTCTCCCAGGCATTTCGCCACTACTTCGCCCACTACTTCGTTCTGTACCACTCTCTGCCTGCACTCAGCCTCAGCCTGCTCTAAATGTGCCGGCTACTGTTAGCAAGTCCACTTTTAGTGATGCAGAAATCCTGTGTTTTGGCAGCATGAATGAAAAACTCGGCTTCTTTGGCCACGTGTTTCCACATGCTTGCCGCTCTCACGAGTTAATATGTTTCCAGGGAATATTGGATTTCTGGGCTTCGAATCAAACACGAAATCGTGCATTAAGCTATTGCAGTGACGGCAATGTCAGCTATACGCAGCGGATGTGATATCGCATTCATGTTATCAGAGATGGAGATTAGTAACCGTATGTTTGTTCGGCATCTCTCACCACCAAACCCCCTCTTTCTTTTTCGATCTCTATCTTTCTCTCGTGCGCTCTCTCTCTCTCTTTTCCACTCTCCCTCCCTCCTCCTTCACTTCATCCCATTCGCTTTGAAATTTCCATTCTATTTATTTACCTACTTTCCCCTTATATATCTCTTTCTCTCGCTCACCTCATTCCATTCTCTCGTTCTGTCCGTTCTAATCTGCTCTATCTCCCCCTCTCCTCTTCTCCTCGCCCTCTCCGCCATTTCTCTCTTGTCTGACCTTTCTTGCTACCTCGCTTGCTTTCTCTAAATTGGGTCTCCTGATATTTGCGCTTATACATATATTAAATATATATATATATATATATTACTATTATATATATATATATTCATATTATATTTCTAATTTAGGTCAAACCTAAATATATTAACCCACATATATATTATTATATTATATATATATATAGATGTACTTGTCCTAATGGCGGTGTGATAGAAAATGGTTTATGCGCAGAAACTACGGGCCATTAAATTAATTTTTGCATGCGGCCGTGGTTCGATCTGCTGGCTCCTACTGTCGGTTGTCTTGTCGGTTGTTGCTGCTCGTAGCTGCTGGCGGCTGCTGTTTTGCATTGTACTGTTGCTTTTCTAGCTGCGGCTGTTGGCTGCTTGCTGCTGCTGCGCTGTTCTTTTGTTTGTTTGCCTGTTGCTGTGCTTTGCTGCGCGAACGGATTCAGCAACGGTGTTTTAATAATACCAGGAATGATAAAAACAAATAAGTTATAAAAAACCAACATACGCCAGAAATGGTTCCAAATACTGTGTTCCCCGTCATCATCATCGCCTTCGTCGGCTTTACGGTCATCGTCGTAATTATCGTCATCGTCGCAATCATCGCCATAACCTTAAATCGTTCCCGTCATTTTTATCGACGTCATTCGACGTTATCGTCGTCACTGGTTATGCAGGCAGACAGACATACAGGAAGCAGTTGTGTCGGCACAGAGCAGGCCAGGCAAGCGCAGGAGGAGACAGACAGACAGAGCAGCAGGCAGGCAGGCAGGTAGGCAGACAGACCAGATCAGACAGACAGGCAGGCAGACAGGCAGGCAGTCAGGCAGGCATATTCGCGGCGAGCAGGACAGACAAGACGAGACGAGGCCAGGCCAGACAGACAGGCAGACATGTCGGGCAGGTTGCAAGGCAAGGCCAGAGCAGCCGCAGCAGCAGGATCAGGCAGGCAGGCGGCCAGAT
>NW_014577661.1:66226-80058 GCF_000485595.1 Priapulus caudatus | reverse complement strand
CCCGGTAACCCTCTGCCGTAACAACCTGCCTACCACCCGCTTACACCACCCGCTACACCCTGCTACCCCCTCGCTCCACCCCCCGCCTCCACCCCGCCTACACCGTTACACCTTCCGCCCCCCCCGCTACACACCCTGCCTACATTAACCCTGCTACACCCTGCCTACACCTGCCTCCGCCTAGCACACCCGCCTACACCTCCGTCTACTACATCTTCCGCCCCCCACGCCTTTGCACCCGCTACACACCCGCCTTCCTCCCTGATCTTCACATCACGGCTCTAACATCCGCCTTAACACCCGCTTTCTATCGTCTACCGCGCTACACCTCCCGCCTCCCGCCTCAACCCCGCTCACACCCGCTACACACCCCGCTACACCCGCTAACCACCCCGTTCTACCCCCCGCTACCCCCCGTTACACACCCGCCTACACACCCGCCTACCATACCCGCCACACACACCGCCTACACACCCGCTTACACACCGCTACACACCGCCGCCTCACACCCCGCGTCTACAGCCCCGCCTACACACCCCGTCTCACACCCCGCTAACACCCGCACCACCCACTCACACCCACTGCCAACCCGCCTCACCCCGCCTACAACCGCCTACCTGCCCCGTCTACCACCCGCGCTACCCCCGGTCTACACACCCGCTCCCCGTCTACCCCCGCCTACACCCCGTTACCCCCGCTTACACCCCTGCTACCCCACCAACCACCCCCGCTCTAACACCCGCCTCACGACACCCGCTATCACACCCCGCTCCGCCCCCGCCTACACCGTGCTTACCACGCCTCACTGTTCCGCCTCCGCTCCCCTTGTCTTTACATCCCGCTTCATCATGCAGCCTCACTCGGTTGCCTACTGGGCGATATGCGTTGACATCATGTTATGACGGGTGTGATTCAACTGGGTCTTGAATTCCGACGTGAGATTCTGTTCTCGCAGATCGCGGCCACGCCGGTGCGCTAGATGATAGACGGGTATGGTGTTTAGCTTTTTTGCAGTAGGAACTAGAAAACTAATATTTGAAGATGCTTGAATTCTTTTTCGTGCTGGTCTAAGATTAATCGACTCGGTCTACACTCATACACCCTCACTCTTACCATTCGTACGATTTTGGACTGCATGACTGTCACTGACGTTCTCGTCAAATGATTTCGTGTGCTTTGGTGGATGCAGGAAGGCACCGCCACGCTCTATGAGGGAGTTGTTTGTGTTTTCAGCGTCTGAGTTTGCCTGACGCGGCAATGCACTATGGGGCACGATGTTTTTACATAACGGCAAGATGCTATAATATTGCTATATACTTACGCTAATATACTTATGCTAATAATACTTAGTATCTACATGAGCCAATCTACTTGGGTTATTATTGGAGCGCTTTGTTTGGCGTATTTGATAACCGCCTGTTTAGATGAAATTCCTAATTTTATCACGGGCGCCTTTAGCATGCATTTAATCATTGAGTGCCCTAGCACATAGCATACCGGTGCCCCAGCGCTCATGGTCACGATGTAAATGCAGTTCTGTGATAATAACGGAGTATAAACATGTTGTATTATTAACTTATGTATTATTAGTGCTTGGATGAAACAGGTCGCTGAGCTGTTTTATCGCTCGACGCCCTCAGGTAGGTTTTCGCGAATCATCGTAACGCAGTGTTCATGTACTATAGCTCGTTTCTCAAATGCCGGTGATGGCTGTGCGTTGTGTGTGCATGTGTATAACCGGCTAACCGTGCATCATGTGTAAACATCCTTCGCTCGCCGCGCACATTACGCCTCATGCGCACTCGCCACGTACGTGTGTCTCATGTGACCTGTTATTGATTAACGTTAATCGCTGGCGGCCGAACCCTGCGAGCGTATTTCATATCCCTTCTCAGAGTCACCAGGCTTAATAATACACTCGCACAACATGAATGACCATACTCGCCATAAATTATTAGCGCCGAGTATTTTTTAGCTCATTTCGCATTACGCAAGGCGGCGCTGCAGTGTGGGCTTATATATTATGCGCTGTTAGTATAGTGTGGCGCTGTAGCCTGTTTCGATGGCGGTAGGGACTTGTGTATATGGCGCTATGATGTATTGTATGTGGTGGCTGGATGGATGGATGAGTTGGATGGACGACGGACGTGACGACGGACGGACGGACGGGACGGATGGTTGGATCATGGATGGATGGTGGATGGATGGATGCATGGTGGCATGGATGGCGGATGTATGAATGGATGATCGCTGGCAATGGTGGATGGATGGATGGATGGATGGATAATAGATGGCATGGTGGAAGATGGTGGTGAATGATGGAATGGCATGGCATGGTATGGATGGATGGATGGAATGGGTATGGATGGATGGTATGGTGGATAGGTAATGGATGGTGATGGATGGTGGATGGCATGGCTGGCTGGATGGAGGTGGATGGATGGATGTTATGGATGGGATGGATGGCATGGTGATGGCAATGGATGGATGGGTGGATCGTATGGATGGATGGGGAGGATGGATAGATAGTTGAATGGATAGATGATGGGATTGGATGGAGGCGAACGGGGGCACGAACGGCAGACGGAGGACGTACGACGGACGGCCGACAGCGTGCGATGATGGATGGATGTGGATGTGGATGGGTATTAGTATGTTGATGTGATCGGATGGAATGATGCTCGTGGCCTGGATGAATGGATAGAGGGAAGTGGATAGCGATGGTTTGGATGGCTAATGGATGGATGGGATGGAGGGTATGGCTATGGTGGATGGTTAGGATGGCCATGGATGGGATGGATGGTGGATGGATGGATGGATGGATGGATGGCATTGGATAGCTGGATGATGATGATTGGTGGAATGGTGGAGGGATGGATGGATGGGATGGATGGATGGATGGCATCGGTGGATGGATGGATTGTGGATTGGTATGGATGGATGGATGGTTGGATGGATTGATTGATTGAATGGATGGATTGGATGGAATGGTTATGGTGGATGGTATGGATGGTATGGATGTGGATGGTATGGATGATGGATATGGTGGATTAGTGGATGGTGTGGCCATGATGGTGGATGGAGGGTAAGGCCTGGATAGATTGGTTGATGGATGATGATTCATGGTGGTAGATGGCATGGATGTATGGAGGCTTGCTGGTGGATGGATGGATGGTGGCATGGATGGATGGATGGATGGATGGCTTTGGGATGGATGGATGGATGGTAGATGGTGGGGGATGGTATGGTGATTGGTGGAGGGATGGGATGGATAGCATGGTGGTCATGGATGGATGTGCTTGGATGGATAGATGGATGGTGGATGGTATGGTATGGTGGTGATGGATAGGGGATGGATAGAAAGAGGGAGGGCGGACGGACGAAGCGACTGCGAGCTTGCATGTTATTGCCTTACGCTTTCGCTGCTGTGCCGACGTATTAGCCTGCGATGTTTCAGAATGTTTAACGCGCCCGTTGCGATCGACAGTGTGAACACACAACGCTGGTCCTATATTACGTGAGCCCTATCTTCGTGCCGATCTTTAGTGTTGATATAGGTCCGGTATTATAATATACGTTATCTCGCTTTCTCCCATTAGTCCACACGCCGCCTCTTCTCTCGCTCTCGATCTTAGTGTGTTAGCTTTTCTCATCCGTCCAACCGTCCTCTCATTCGTCTACGCTTGGCCTGCGCTTTTTTCCTAGCCGACCCCTCTCTCTCTCCGCTCGCCTGGCGCTTCTTTCTCCCCTAGTCCTCCCCTTCTCCTTTCTCCGCTGTGCCCTGCGCTTTTTTCCCGCTCCACTACTTCCTCTCTCCGCTCGCCCTGCGCTTTCTATTCTCCCAGCCCTACCCTTCCTCTCGCCCGCTTGCTGCGCTTTATTCTCCCCGCGCACTAATCCCAATCATTAATCCCTCTCTCTTCGTCTCCGCTTCCCTGGCGCTTTGTATTTCCCCGCCCACTACTCTCTCTCTTCTCGCTCGATCTGATGTGCTTCGGGTACGCCTCTCTCGGTTCTCTTTCACAATTACTCATTTTTCCCCACTCGGCTACGTCGTCATTATGGTTGGCTCACCCCGTAAATGCCTCCTTCTCTCTCTTTCCTCTTTCCTTCTCGTCGCCCCCGTCTTTCTCCTGGCATTTCGCCTACTTCGCCACGTATTCGTTCTGTTACTCTCTTCTGCTTTGCACGGTCGCCTCAGGCCTTGCTCTAAATGTTGCCGGCTCTGTTAGTCAGTCCAGGCTTCTTGGAGTGATGCAGAAATTGCCTGTTTTGCAGCGTGTGAAACTCGGCTTCTTTGGCAGGTGTTTTTCCACATGCTTGCCGCTCCGACGGTTATATGGTTTCAGGATATTGGCGATTTTTGCGGGCTTCGAATGAAATCAACGAATCGGTGCATTATGCTATGATTGCTGTGACGGCAATGTCAGCTACGCAGCGGATGTGTATCGAGTGGGCATTATGGTATCGAGTGGCGCTTGAGTATACCGTATGTTGCTTCGGCATTCTTGCACACGCCGAACCCCTCTTTCTTTTTTCGATCTTATCTTTCTCTTCGGTTCGCTTTCTCTCTCTCTTCTCTCTTCTTTTCACTTCCTCCTCTTCTTCGCTTCCTCGCATTCGCTTTGGAATTGATTCCTTTATTTACTTTCCTACTTGCCTTTATTCTCTTTTCCTCCGCCGCTCCTATTCATTCTTCTCTTCTCCTTCTATCTGTTATCTGTCCCCCTCCCTCTCTCACTCGCCCTGCTCCGGCCATTTCTTCTCTTGTGTGACTTCTTCTACCTCGCTTCTTGCCCTAATGGTTCCTGTATATCGCCCTGTATCGGTATACGTTATTATATTATATATTTATACCTTTTATATCCGTATCTTCTGGTGTCTATTTTATGTTGCTGATAGTTGAGGTCCAAAGCTTAAATATATTTACCCAGGGAGGTTTAATATATTAGTTTGATATATATATTTCGTATGATGTCTGTCTAATGGGTGGTTGATAGAGAAAGGTTTGTGGTCGCGAACGTCGTGGCATTTAACAATTTTAATGTTTTGCTCGGGTGTTCGGCTGCTGTCTACTGCGGTGTTGTCGGGTGTTGGGCTGGCTGTTGTTGCTTGCTGCTGTTGCAGGTGGGCGCCGGCGATGTTGCTGTGCTGTGTTGTTGGTCGGGGTTGCGTGCTGCGTGTGGCTGTCTGCTGCTGTTTAGCTGTTGTTTTTTTAGGGACTGCTGCTGGTTTTGTTGCTTGCTCTGCTGTGCTTCCTATTGCGGCTGTTGTGGTGTTGTGCGTGTGGTGTTGCGGCCTGCTGTTGTTGCTGTTTTCTGTTGCTTTTCTACTGCGGCTGTTGCTGTGCTGCTGCTGTTTTGTTGTTGTTGTTGTTAGTGTTTGCGGTGCTTTTGCTTGTCGCGAACATTCCGCAGAACGTGTTTGGATACCAGGGAGGAATGGTAAAAGCATTAATGTAAAAGCCAGCAGTAGCGGCAGAATGAATTGTTCTGAATCGACTGGCATCGTCTCGCCGTCGGTCATCCATCGCATCTCGCGATCGGGCCGTTGGAGCGTCATACGTCGGCGTTATCTGTCGTCGGGTGCGCGCTCGTCGGGGAGCATACCGTTCGATCCCGGGCTTCCGGCCGGTGCGTGTTTTCGGACCTAAGGTCCGATCGGAGGTTACTGTGTAGTGGCCTGATGTGAGGCCAGAGGTCGGAGGGCAGTTGCTGTCGGGCAGGGCAGGAGGCAGGCCGCAGGGAGGTAGGCGAAGACGAGGACAGGGCGGCAGGCAGGGCATGGCAGTGGCAGACAGGAAGCAGAGGGGACAGGCGGGACGGAGGAGGACGCAGCAGAAGGGCAGGCGAGCAGGCAGGCAGGCATGGCAGTATGGCAGCGGCGAAAGGAGCATGTCGGCCGGCGAGCGATGGGCAGCGCAGCGTGGCGCCGGAGACAGGCAGGCATTCGGCGGAGGCAGGGCAGGCAGACAGGGCAGATGCGGCAGGGCAGGCGGCAGGGCAGGCGGCAAGGCAGCGCAAGCCAGCGCGAAGCCGGCAGTGGCAGGCATATCGGGCGAGATCAGCACGGTGACAGGAGCGCAGACAGAATAGCCGAAGACAGGCAGGCCAGCCAGGCAGGAGGCGGAGGCAGGGGCAGCAGGAGGCGGAGGGGGGCAGGCGCGACGACCAGGCAGCGGCAGGGCATGTCGCAGTCAGGGCCGGCGGCAGGTGAGGCGCAGATCAGACGCCAGACAGTCCAGACGAGAGACGTACAGGCAGATGCAGACAGGCAGTGCAGGCAGGCGGGCGGCGGCGAGCAGACGACAGAAGACAGGCCAGACAGACAGGGGGGTACAGCTACGAGCAACAGGCATGGCGCATGTACAGAATGCGACGACATGGCGGTCAAGCCGCATATGGAAGGCGCAGGTGGGTTTGTCCAGCTGGTGGCTGAGGACGCGTGCGTGTGTTTGCTGGGTTTTCCGTAGCCGTCTATGTTATATTTATATGTTTACTCGATTTCTGATGAAGTAGCTGGGCGAATAGAGATATTTTCGTTATTATTGTTCTATTAATGGTTGATAGATTTGATGGCGAGCGGGCGAGCTTTAGGAAGAAAGCCGAACTGTGTACAACAAGATAACTGGTGAATATTCAAAATGCGAAGAGGGTACGGCTTGGTCCAGTCAATATGTCTGTCAATTATTTCTAGTAATAAACAACTCGTTATGGTGTAAAAGTACAGAACGCGTGCAGCGGTGCTAATGACATGAGGCGTGTGCTTGTGTATTGTTGTGTGTGCAGTGCCGGTTGGCGTGCGTGCGTGCGCGCGTTGTGCTGTGTGCGCGCGCGGTGTTCGTGTACAAGAGAGGTCCATTGATAGTGAGATTTGGAAATCCTGTCTTCCGATTTGACGATAAACAATATTGCGCATGTGATCGATCGGGAGAGAAACGGGCGACTATCGTTAGACATAGCAAGATAGACGTTACGCGGAAAACCTGCTAGCAATTGCGGTGGCGTTGGTGCAGTATAGGAATCGGCTCCCTCTGTTTCCCTGTGCTCAAGTGGGATAGGCGCACATGCTACTGTCCCCCGTGAAATCGCTTACTTTGTCCCGCTTCTTCAACGATAGGGGCCGTAGGGGGCGATAGGAGCTGGTACATGGTATTAGATGGTACCGGTCACCTTTTCGGTTTGGGCGGGTAGCGAATAAACAGGCATGGCAGGCAACGATTGGTAAACGACTCGCTAAGGATATTCAGCGATAGAGCCTCGAGTGTCGTTTGCCGGGCTAACTCGGCTGGCAAGCAAATGGAGGATGTGTTAGTTCGATTGGCGTTTGTCAGAGCTGCGAATAGTAACGGCGGGTGAGTTCACTTAAATAGGATCTATTTTCGCGAGTTTTTCGCGGTGTAGGGGCCTGACTATCGCTTTAACCATCTTGTTGAGTCGGTGAGTTGTAAATGACAAGCCGTTTTTAGATGGCTAGGCCGCGCGGCCATCTTTTAGATATTATCCGTATTCCAAATCTGTGCGGCAGCGCTAGCGTAGTCGTTGGGCTGGCGCGCGATTCGGTCTACGTGGACAGAATTCTGGTCACTTCGATTATGCCTTGACCGGGTGGGGGGGAGAGTCGGCTCGAGTATGGTGGGGCGCGGGGTTCGCTCGTATGAGTAGCCGTGACGTGCAGTGCTGTTCCCTGCTGGCGACGTTTAAGGTTCTAACGATTTCTTGGCGTTTGCTGATTAGGTTGGCTCGGTGGCAGTAAATGTATCGCGATTTTATGGCCGGTCGAAAGCGGTTTGTGTTGTAGTGGATTTGTTAAATTTGTGGTGTATATGATCGATAGGGTCAGTTTGTTTCTAGGTGGTGTCGCACGATACAGGTGAGCTATCCAATCGGAGGTATGAGTTTTCATAGGGCGTGCGGCAGACGACAGCAGTAAAGCGCGTCCTACGACGTGTCGCGCGGACAGAGCGCGCGGGGCTGGCTGCAGTCCCACTTTTTTCGGGCAGTCTTCGGCGGGCGTACTTGCGGGGTGGTTTCGCGGAGGATGTCGTAGGAGGGCGAGGTGCGTGATCACTCTGCAAGGCCGTGGTCGAACGCTATTAGGCACTATATGAATATTAGGCGCTATTTATAGCGGCGTAGTTATGTAGCGGCGGTTGGCGGGGGCGGGTATGACACCTGTAGGACGGGCGCAGTATGCGAGCGCGTATAGACGGCGTATGAGCACGGCTCTGGCAACGGATAGCATGAAGTGTAGGAGGCCGTTGTATAGGGCGCTGAGTATGGGACGGCGGTAGCTGCGACGGCGGGGGTAGTGAACGGTGTAGGGATGCGGTATAGACAGTGAGTGGCGTTTGCACTTACATGAATTAGGCGGTACTTATGGGAGCGGCTTTGTGACGCTGTACGAACTATTGACCGGGAGGGACGCTTAAGACCTTGATGGCGGCGTAGTAGGACGGGCTTGGGAACAGACGATGAAAGTTGGGCGCTGGTATTGCGGCTATGGTATCGCGTTACTGACTACTTATAGACCGTAATTGAGAAGGCTCGTTGAAATCGTGTTGTAGGCAGGGGTATGTAGGCAGGCGGGGTGTGTAGGCGGGGTGTGTGGAGGCAGGGATGTGTAGGCAGGAGTGTGTAGGCGGGTTGTGTAGGCGGGTTGTGTAGGCGGGGGTGTGTCTAGGCGGGGGTGTGTGGGCGCTGTGTGTGTAGGCAGGGGTGTGTAGGCAGGGGTGTGTAGGCGGGGTGTGTAGGCGGGTTGTGTAGGCGGGGGTGTGTGTAGGCGGGGTGTGTACGCGGGGGTGTGTATGCAGGGGTGTGTAGGCAGGGATGTGTAGGCAGGGATGTGTAGGCGGGTATGTAGGCAGGGATGTGTAGGCAGGGATGTGTAGGCAGGGATATGTAGGCGGAGGTGTGTAGGCGGGTGTGTAGGCAGGGTTGTTTAGGCAAGGGTGTGTGAAGGCGGGATGTTTAGGCAGGGATTTGTAGGCAGGGATATGTAGGCGGGGAGTGTAGACGGGGGTGTGTGGGCGGTGTTTGTGTAGGCAGGGTTGTGTAGGCAGGGTTGTTTAGGCAGGGTTGTTTAGGCAGGGTTGTGTAGGCAGGGTTGTTTAGGCAGGGTTGTGTAGGCAGGGGTGAGTACGTGGTGGTGTGTGGGCGCTGTGTGTGTAGGCGGAGGTGTGTAGGCAGGGTTGTGTAGGCAGGGTTGTGTAGGCGGGGTGTGTAGGCGGGGTGTGTGGGCGCTGCGTGTGTAGGCGGAGGTGTGTAGACGGGGATGTATTCATCTAGTAAGATGCTCTGCGCTTCTAGGGTATTTCTGCAGCTGTAGTCTGCATCAGCAGCACTGGTTGATGTATTGATGTCTAATATGCAAATCTTGTTCGAGCATCGTCAAGGGACCGCTCATTGCATGACAGCCCGTGTCACAGACACCACCACTAGTCGTGTGTAGCGTGCAAGGCCGAGAATATCACGCTGAGAGATTCACCATGCAGAGATTCTTCCTTGTAGAGATTTACGCATGCAGAGATTTATTTATCATGGCAAAGGAGTTGCGAGAAAATTCCCCCCCACGCACACATACGCCTGCACGCACACACACTGTGTGACTGTGCGTGTGACTGTGTGTGTGACTGTGCATTTCTACGTATTGACTGTATGTTGCCGAGCTGTCGACGGCGATAGACGTTAATAGAAAGCAGTTCAATGCATTTCTGAGGAATATTCTCACTCGCGCCTTGCAATCTTGTATAAAATACGTAATCATTACGTCACCAGTATCCGTCACCTGTGCGTCGCTCGCAGCTCCCCTAACGGGAAAAGTAGCAACTATCGATTCGACCCATGTCACCGCCAGTACAAACGCAATTAAGTCCCCGCGCCGTATCCACGTAAATTATTTAGCGACCACGCGCCGCCGCCGCCGCCGCCGTCGTCGCTACCGCGCGCGCGCGCACGCAGACGCTCGCTGTTTCATCCCCGCTGTGCGGTGTTTACTTCTTGCGGAAGGATGGCAGTAATTCGACCGGACGAGCGGATGAATTAGTAGCACTTTTCGATGCGATGTGACGCCGTAATAAAAAAAGCGCGCGCGCGCTTGATGTTTTGCACTCAGCAGCGCGGCGCGAGTGACGTCATTCCTTTCTACCACGCGCAAGTCTTCACAACGTCGGTGCCCGTGTGAGAAGAATTGAGAGGGAGAGGGAGAGCGAGTGTGATAGGGGGATAAGGAGTCGGAGAGCGGGGGCAAGATTAAGAGAGAGACAGGCAGACAGAGCGGGAAAGAGTGAGGGAGAGGGGGGAGAGAGATAGAGAGAGAGAGAGAGCGAGAGAGAGAAAGAGAGAGAGAGAGAGAGAGAGAGAGAGAGAGAGAAAGAGCGCTCGCAAGGGTGAGCGAGCGAGAGAGATAGGAAAAGTGATATTGATATGGAGAGAGATAGAGAGAGAGAGAGAGAGAGAGAGAGAGAGAGAGAGAGAGAGAGAGAGAGAGAGAGAGAGAGAAAAAGAGCGATCGCAAGGGTGATCGAGTGAGAGAGATAGGAAAAGTGATATTGATATGGAGAGAGATGGAGAGACAAGTGTGAGTGAAAGAAAGAGAGAGCGAGAGAGAGAGAGAGAGTGTGTGTGTGTGCGTGCGTGCGTGCGTGCGTGCGTGCGTGCGTGCGTGTGTGTGTGGGTGTGTGTGTGTGCGTGCATGCGCGCGTGCGTGCGTGAGTAAATGCTGCGGTCCCTAAGAGTTAGTAGATGTGAAAATTGAATAATCAGTACTGCGCTCTTAAAAAAAACGTTTTAAAAAACTACACGCGAAATCTTTCGTGTATAAATTTGCATAATGTAATTTATGATACATGATCCAATTTAGATGCAAAATTTATGCCAATTTTCAAACGAAAAAAAGGACTAACCGCTTGTAAAGGTTACGCACGCACTGGTGTAATTCCTCAAATGCTCTCCTTGAATTCGATCGAAGGCCTAATCCGGTTTGTTAAACTGATGAATTGGTAGGCTTGTACTTTAACGACGGAATCATAAATTTGGCATGGTTTCATCATGGCGTCCTCTGTCATAATGCACGCGCCGCCACCCATTGTCAACGCAAATATAAGACGTACACAAGCTTGACATCTTGATACGTACCCAGCACAGACGGCAATGTGGAAGATAGGTCCGCGCCAATTTATTGTGTCTGTACCTAACATGTTTTAACGTCGTTAAATAAAGTTTTTACTTACTTACTTACCTATACCTCTCGCATGCGAAATATTGTGGAACGGTCGTGAAATCGTTCAGGATAAAACAAACTGGATCAAAACTTCTCGTCCATCTGATCTCTGCGGCTCTGTAGTTTGACAGCTAATCTGTAATGCGGGTGAAACCCTTAAGATTTCACTAACAGACGATCGATGCAGTGACGGGAGAGGGCGGGAACGCTCTTGTCTGACTGTATTCATAACGCGACGTTTATACTAAGAAATAACGCCTGAGTGTGTAGATATACCGGGTTCATTAGCATCACGTAATGTGTCGTTCTATAGTAGATGTTTAGTATAGAGATGAGGTTTAGAAAAAGTCACGGACGCTGCGTTAATGCGCATTTTTTTTAAATACTTTGACAAACGATGAAATATGGTACCCTATAATAATTGTAAGTTAAGTAATTGCATGGTTGTATATAAATCTTCCACAGATTGATTATTAATTATACACGGGTGTTTTCGGAATGTTCTCTTACTCTCTCTCTCTCTCTCTCTCTCTCTCTCTCTCTCTCTCTCGCTCTCTCTCTGTCTCTATCTAGTCTCTTCCTTTCTATGACTCACCGTGCCTCTCCTTCTCACGCTCGTGCTCCTTTTCGTCCGCTTCCTCTCGCTTCCCGCCATCTCACTCTCTCCCTCTCTCTCCCACCACCCGTCTCATCCTCGGCTTGCCTTCTGCTATAGTCTGCCTGAATAATTAAGCAGCACACACGCCGGTGAGTTACATTATTAATAGTAATGAAGTGGCCGTACGAAATTATGCAGAAGATTCCTCTGTGTATTTGTCTGAGCGACAGGACGCGCCTAAACAATCATCCAATATAGGAGTTTTGTCATCCAGTAGTTTTTGCATCCCACCGCTTCACAACGCAGGCCTAGTATAGCTGGTAGCGATGCCTACACACAGCTACTAGCACACAGACACGTTTCACCGCGGGTGATGACGAGTGCGCCGCGCTCGATAAATTTCTATTCTTGACTGTACGCGCGTGGCGCTGGGCTGGGTGTGTTGAGTGTACACAGAGCGACTGATGACGGTATATTGTGTACGTGTTGCGACACGGGCATGTAGTTATTGATGACGACGCGACGCTAGCTATGTGTAGCGACTGATTAATACTATCTATGTTAAATCTATCTAGTCTATCTAATAATCGATATTATCCTATCCTATCGTTATCTACTATCTGAACATCTATCTAGCTCCTACATATATATAATATATATATAGATATATATATATATATATATAATAATACGGATCTACCGCAGCTACTATCTTTCTTTCCTCTCTACACCCCTGCAGGTCGGCAGTCGGCGATAGAGCACCAGACAAGTGCGAGCCCCAATACCAAGCTTCCTTTTCGCTGGGTTCCCCTTCACATGAAGACACGCCGCGGCTCCGTCGGGTGGTAGTGTGAATCCCCCGTCTAGTGTAGAGGGAATATTGCTTCGCATCTGTCAGCGGTCGTCCGAGCATATATCTACTTAGTTACTTCCCGACTAAGGCTCACCGTCATTCAATGCGATGGAGTGATGCATAATAATACGAAATATAACTAATATGTTGGGTTTGTGTGTTGTGTGTGTTGGTGGTGTGTGTTGTGGTGTGAGTGCGTGCGTGCGTGCGTGCCGTCGTGCGTGGCGTGCTGCATGCTGTATCATCGTTGTGTCGCCATTTGCTAGGCATGGCGTTTTTGTAATATGCCAAACTTCGCCGACTACAGATACGGGAATTGTCGGACTAGTGACCTTATCCACTATGCGGCAGACTCGGCCCGCCGGTGTGGTGTGTTGCGGCGCGCGCTGGGCGCATCCGTGGCGTGGCGTCCGTGACGTGGGCTCGCACTGCGTGTTCGGCTGCGTGCGTTGGTGATGCTATGGCATTGACATTCATGGCGTGACACGGTTACGTGGTAGATGTGCATGATGATGCTCTCAGCAACCGGCTGATAGATGTGGTTCTCTCTCTCTCTCTCTCTCATCCCTTGCTCTCTTCTCTTTCTTTCTCTCTCTTCTCTCTCTCGCCGCTATGAAATCATTTCTCTCTCTCTCTCTACATGCGGATGGTTTCACTGAGCATCTGCGCATATGACGTCAGGCTGACTTCTCTGCGTCCTAGAATGATCTCTGCCGTTGGATTGGCGCACAGCCAACGTTCGACGAAATAGTACGCTGATATAACAATAACCTAAGTCTCCGCAGATCGATCGTTTATCACATCGTCCCTAACACACCCGCCGTCGGGCTCACGAGACAGGAGAGTTGCATGTAGAGAGAGAGAGAGGAGAGAGGAGAGAGAGAGAGATGAGAGAGAGAGAGAGAGAGAGAAGAAAGAGAGAGAGAGAGAGCGGCGAAGAGAGATAATGGATGCTCACTTATACGGCATCTTGCATTATTCTCCTTTTTTGTAATATATATATTAGATATGATATAGAGAAAAAGAGAAGGGTTGCGGAGAGAGAGCACGGAGAGGAAAGGAAGGAAAAGAAAGAGACAGAGAAGAGAGCGAAAGGGATATATAGATATATATAAATATATAAATATATATAATATATGTATATAAAGAGAGAGAGAGAGA
>NW_014577661.1:55055-65422 GCF_000485595.1 Priapulus caudatus | reverse complement strand
CTCTCTCTCTCTCTCTCTCTCTCTCTCTCTCTCTCTCTCTCTCTCTCTCTCTCTTTCTTTCTCTTTTTCTCTTTCTCGCTCTCTCTCTCACGTACACGTCAGCATATCTGCCTGCCGTCACGCAGGCCCGCGAATGATGCCCGACATTATAACCTTAACCGACATTATAACAGTGAGTATAACATTTACAAGGTTTTTCATATATCAATGCCGGCAATTACATTAAATCTTACAAATCAATTAGAATCAAGTAAATATATGTGGCTGAATTTGCTCTAAAACTTGTTTCTATGCTTTTTTTTCCCGAGCAACGACAGGTACCCGGCTAGTTATAACCGATAATGATACGCCGATGAGAACTTTGCGCTTGCGCGTCCGCCCTTGCAGCAGCGACAGCACTGGAATGCCAAGTAGCGTTTGCTCATTACATTACACCGTCTAAATTTCCAGCTGCTGCCCAGAAATGCGACTGTAATTCGTCTAAGGTAGTTGGGATTTTCCATCGGAGTAAAATAGGGAGTGGAGAGATTTACAGCCGTAGTTGTGTAAGTTCATCTGTCCTTCCTTGTCACCTTTATCACGTGTTCTTCCTTCCCGTGCTGCATCTTCTTCTCATGTTGTCTGCGCCTGCTTGCGAGAGACTGCAGGTTATCTAATCTATTATTATTGATTGATTATCTCACGGCGCCGGTGCAGCAACGCCTTGCGGCTAAATTGGAATTGATGGCCTCACCCGAATTGAAATTGAAGGCGGCTTTTTCATGCGGCGCGCCGAAATTGAGTGAGAAAGAGAGAGAGAGTCTTAGCTGGGGTCTGTTGGTCTTTGAGCGATCGCTGTGAATGAGGGAGAGCGCGCAGGAAGATAAAGGAGGAGCTTTCCCTGCGATCTTGTGGTATTTCATCGGTCGCTTTTGGAAAGGGAGAGCGAGAGTGGAGAGATATAGAGAAGGGAGAGATATAGAGAGGGGAGAGATATAGAGCGGGAAGAGATATAGAGAGGAAGAGAGAGAATGGGAGAGCATTTACCAACATCACGTGTCTGACAGCGGTCACTTTGAGGTTGGCAGGAATCTATATGTTAGAGCACGCATGCGATGAAAGATACATAGATAGATAAATAGGCGGCAAGGAGGAAGCGATAGAAATAATTGCATAATTCATGCTTGTTACAGTACCGCAGTTATTGACGCTATAGCTGCAATGGTGACGTACTGGCCTATAGTTGTTAATATGCCATCTCCGGTCACCGCGTACTCGCTGTTTACTAGGCTTTCACAGCAAATAAGGTCACATCGTCGTCACAAGCTCTCCGTTTGTCATATAACAGCCATATGCCCCGCATCCGTCGCTTCATCAGTCCAACTATTGTTAACAACGCTCCGACGATAAACGGAAACGCATCGGTGTATAGCGATAAAATAGCACACGCGGGATGTGGCATACATTCATAAGCAGGATGCTCCGTACGACATGTTTTCCTATATCCACGTAATAGCTTCTCTCAGCGACACCTACAGGCGACCTTACACAACTATTCCCGTTTTCTTTGCACGCAGCGACACCTACAGACGATTCTACAATATTATTCTTACGTTCTTACGTTACGCTACGCTACGTTACGTTACGTTACGTTCTTACGTTACGATTCTTACGTTCCTACGATTCTTATAGGCGATTCTTAGTGGCGACATCTTGGTGTTCTTGCTGCTACATCAGCGTTCTTCCCAGTCCGTTCCCGTAATTCCATCAGATTCGTGATCCGTGTGTGGTCGCAGGAAACACCGCAAATACGTAGTCCGCGGCCGCGGCGTCGGCAGGGATGAAAGACACTGTTTAGAATTTCGTCATCCAAGCGACTCGTGCAAATTCCATTCACGCGCATATTCTAGGCTATATACACGACGCATTCAGCTGCTCGTATATATCTATAAAAAATCAATCCGACATCTAAGGGCAATTCCCGCTTCGGATTCTTCTTAAGGTCGAATGCAGTGTTGCACGAATGCATGCATGCTTGCCTTCTCTCGGCCGCTGTCATCACTGACGGGTGAGCAGTGACCTTGGCGCGTCTAACGAAAAAAACTATAATCGCTTGTTGAAGTCGTCATGGACTTTACCGCAGACGACATGAAGAACAGTATGATAAGAGGCTCGGAGCGCCTCGTGCGAAATCTAATTGGTTTTCCGAAGTCCGGTAACGAAAAACGCGTCCTTACGGCGTTTCGCGATAACGTAGCGTTTCTGTGAGTCGCCATGAAGAAAAACGTCGATGGCGGTCATGAGCCATGATATGATCCATGGTCTGTGGTTCTATTTGTCTGATCAGCACGGCTCCTTTTCTCCGTTTCTCCGGCACTCCCTCTTTCTCTCTCACTCTTACACTTTTTCTCTCACACTCTTTGTCCTCCCTTTCCCACTTTCTCTTTCTCGTTATCTCAACACGCATTGCGCCAGAGTGTCTGTCTCGGTTACTTTCATCTCTTACTTGTTAGTGGTTTGGTGTCTCGGTTACTCACATCTCTTACTTGTTAGTGGTTTGGTGTCTCGGTTACTCACAACTCTTATACTTCTCAGAGGTTTAGTGACTATGTTACTCACATCTAGCTGTTTCACGGATTGGGTGTCTCGCTGACTCACAGCTAACACGACTTGGTGTCAATGTTACTCAAAGTTGTTGCTTGTCAGTGGTTTCGTGTTTTGCCTCTGCTGTTCGCGCCCCCCCCCCCCACCTGACCACACCATCGCCACCCGCTGGTGAAGTCATCGATTTAATAAAAACAGAAAATTATATTTGTTCGGAATTAATCTGGACTAACCGGATGGTTTATGCGATCACCATTGTTCACGATCCGGGACCATCGTGTGCACGTATCGCGCCGTACAGTGCACACATTGATTATTTTCTCACTGTAACGCAGTCTTGCTTTGCCCGCGTGCAGACCGGAGTTTACTTGCCGGCCGGAAAGTTTCTAAGCGTACAAAACCCGTGGAAAGATTCCTTCACCAACTTTTAAAGGCTGGCTGAGTAAATGTGGTTAGCTAATGTTGCATGCAATGGTATGAGACGGAGAGCGCCGCACGCGTGAAATTAGGAGTGGAAGTAGAGGTTTGCCGCGTGCGCTTGTTAACGGTTACCGCACGTCATTACATTGTTCCTCCTCCTCCTCCTCCTCCTCCTCCTGCCTCTCTCTACCGCTAATCCTCCTCATCCTCCTCTCATTCACTCCTTTCATTATCGTCATCCTCCTCCTCTCCTTTCGCCTCTTCCGCATGCTCCTTCTCCTCCTTCTCGTCTTCTTCGTCTGACTGCCGACGGTAGCTTAATTTGCGCCTATGCATGGCTTCTTCCCTACCCCTCATCCTCCTCCACCTCCAGCTGTGTCTGCTGCTCCTCATTCCCGCCTTCCGTATGCTTGCCCATGACAACCGTGCTTTATTACATCCCTCTGCTTCGCCTCCCCTCTTCCCTACATCATCTCCCCCTTCTTCCTCCTCTTCCCCGCGTGCTTGCTCGCGGCAGTTGTGCGTCGTTGTGCGTCGCCCCTCTCCCTCGCCTCCCCCTTGCGCTGCTTCCCCCCTCTCCTTCCCATCTCCGTTGTCCTCTTATTCACGAAGCCATAATAGGTTTTGCAATATCGACGGAGAGATAGATGCGCGCGCGCGAAAGCAGACGCGTGAAAAGAACGTAAAGATGAAGGCGAGTGCATGTGACTCGATCTGTCGACGCTCTTGTCGTCGCCATCAGAGCTGTATTATCCGCGCACGTTACTCCCTGTCGCGGACACGGATGCGTGATACCGACACCGACACGCACGCGACGCATGTGCATGTCGCTATATTAGGTACAAGCGTGTTGAATATGATCAAGTGATAATGATGATTACGTGATATACCGTGAACAGAGAGAGGGGGAGCGCGGTGTATGGCTTATACTCAAATCTACGACGATGTCGAAAGCCCCGATGGCAGCCCCGATGGCGAAAGCATGTATCGCAGCATTGTTTAAATATGCATGTATGTTAGCATCTATCTATATTGTATGTATCTAAGTCATTATAAAAATTCGCAGTGGCACCGATATCATTTTGTGCTGCAGGGAGCAGTTTTTCCAGAACGCGCGCACACACTCGCGCGCGCACACAGACACGAACGAACGCACGTACATACATGCGCACGCGCTAACACGCAAGCGCGCACGCACGCACACCCACATGTATATATACCGGAAATTTGCGATGTGGATGATGATAATGCAGCCAGGGGTGTTTGTCAGAATTGAAGAATCCCGGAATGCCAGAGTGGTTGTTAAGATCATTCTTTAACTCGTACTTGCGTTTAAATCCACCCCGTGGGCTCGTAAAATACACACGCACGACCTAACTTTGCATCGTTATCGCAGAAAGAGAACATTTCGTTTTGCAGAAAATGCGTCTGTAGTTTTCCTTACTTTTATATTCGCAACGGATGCAACTTCTCTGACGCCGCTAGCTCTCTCTCTCTCTCTCTCTCTCTCTCTCTCTCTCTCTCTCTCTCTCTCTCTCTCTCTCGTCTCTTTTCTCTCGCTCCCCTTCTCTTTTTCTCTCTCTCGTCTCTTTTCTTTCTCCCCTTCTCTCTCTCTTTCTCTCTTGTCTTTTTTCTCTCTCTCCCTTACTGTCTGTATGTCTCTCCCTCTGCGTGTGCCCCCTCGTGGGCTTCCCCTGGCAAGTGTGAATGCTGTCTCTATGGTGGCGCTGATGGCAGCAATGTGAAGTGAGAGGTGCGATGTCCCTGGGATGAATTCACCTACTGTTGCTGTTTTGTCGTTATTCAACAAGGCATATAACGTCGCTAATGCCGTTTCCGCTATTTTATCAGTGATAGCGGGATACCCGGCATTGCCCGCGGAAATCTGTGGCGTTAATCAGTTGGTGACCGCTTGGTTGAAAGGAAAATACCCCAAAAAATCTAACTATCTATCTATCCATGCATCCATCCATCCATCCCATTCCATGCCATCCCATCCCATCCCATTGCACCGCATCCCATCCCATCCCATCCCACATCCCATCCAATATCCCATCCCATTCCATCCCATCCCATCTCATCGCATCCCATTCCATTTCATGCCATTCCATGACATTCCATTCCATGCCATGCCATGCCATGCCATCCCATGCCATGCCATCCCATGCCATCGCACCGCATCCCATCCCATGTAGGGTGAGATGGCAAGACTGCGGTATCAGTGAGAAAATAAGTCAATGTGTGGGCACTGTACGGGCGCGATACGTTGCAGCAGGCGATTGGTCCCGCATCGTGAACAATGTGTGATCGCATAAACCATCCGGTTAGTCCACGCATAATTCCGAAAACAAATATATATTTTCTGTTTCTTATTAAATTCGATGACCTTCACCAGTCGGGTGGCGATGCGAAACCACTGACAGCCAACAACTCTGAGTAAACATGTGACACCGAAGTCGTTGTTAGCTGTGAGTCAGCGAGACCGCCAATCCGTTGAAACAGCGTAGATGGTGAGTAACATAGTCACTAAACGCTCTGAGAAGTATAAGAGTTGTGAGTAACGAGACAGCAAGACCTCTAACAAGAAAGAGATGTAAAGTAACTCGAGGACAGACGACCAAAACATAACAAGTAAAAGATGGAGAAGTAACCTGCAGACAGAACACAAAACTCAGCTAACAAGTAAGAGAATGTTAAGTAACCGGACGACACAAAACCACTAACGAAGTAAGCAGATGTAAGTATACCGAGACAGACACCAAAACCACTAACAAGTAAGAGATGTGAGTAAACCGACGACACAGAACCACTAACCAAGTAAGAGATGTTAAGTAACCGAGACACAAACACTAAGCAAGTAAGAGATGTAATAGTAACTCGAGCGACGACCAAACCACTAACACATTAAGTAAGAGTCATGTGAGTAACCTTGAGACACCCACCCACTAACACGTAGGAACTATGAGTACCGAGACAGGGACCGCACAAATCACTAACAAGTAAGAACTATTGAGTAAACCGAGACACGAACCCGCACGACAGAAGGATACAGTTAACAGTGTGCATTGATTAATTCGTATTTCATCGTTACATTTTATGCGATTAGTCATATCATTACATTATCGAGTAGTGCGCGTATTGCATAGTTGGACTACACCTTTACCCCGGTGTCGTAAATGATGGATTCGAACATGCCACACTAATCATCTGTCGTTGAGATGCGCTTGACTGTGTGGGTACCCTGATGCTGATCTGACGCTAATTAAACAGACTTCGGAGCGCCTCCGGCCGTCCGCCGCTGCAAAGCATCAGTTTTACATTAAAAAACATAGGCGCCGGCTGCTTTTAACCGCCCGGGGAATAATACGCCGGCCCCCGGGGGTAGGAAGGAGGAGTAGGAGGTAAGAGGAGGAGTAGGAGAAGAGAGGAGGAGGAAGGAGGAGGAGTGGAGGAGGGGATGAGTGAGGAGGAGGAGGAGGGAAGTGGTGGTGTGTAGTGGCTGGCTGCTGCTGCTGCTACTTGCTGGTGATGGTGAATGATGGTGGTGGCGGGGCGGTGGTGGTGCCAGTAATCGGTGGCGGTCGGGTGGCGGCCGCAGCAGGATTCAGCGGTGGTCGTGTGCCTGGTGTGGCCGGCGATGACGGGTGGTGCCTGGCGGTGGACAGTAGTGGTGCGATGGTTGAACGGCGATGTGCTGAACGATAAGCATTGGACAGTGCCGGCGTCTGCGGGCGATCGAATGGCGGTCCAGCAGGCAATTGTTTGATGAATGCAACAAGGCAATTGCCTTAATACTTTAGCAGTCGAAGTGAAATGATCAGGGTTCGCGCAGCAATACAGGATGGGTGACAAAGCCCTTCATCACGACACAGCCGCTTGAACCACAATAGATGATTCACAGATGACGCCAGATCTTAGCGACTTTTCTAGCATCCCCCTTAGCATCTCTTAGCGCTCTCATCACTTTCCCAGCTCCCTTAATCGCATTTCACTCGGCCCAGAATTTTCGCATGCCTAAACAGCTCCCCGCGCGCGGCATAGCCTCAGCCAGCATCGCCACTATACGCAGCATTCCTAAGCATATCCGAGAGTAGCCCAGAATTTCTTTACCATCGCCGCGTATCGTTCGCAGCATCATTCAGCATCCCCCAGCATCCCCACAAACAAGTCCGCGCAAGGCGTCCGTCAAAGTCATCCCCAAAGCTTTCCCCAGCATCTTTGTATCTAACAGAATCCCCCAGCATCACCCTCAGCATCCGCAGCGATCCGCCGAGCAGTCACTAGCATCCTTCTGTAGCCACAGCACTCCATCCAGCATCCGCCCAGCATCGCCGCACGCACGCGCCCAGCAATCCCGCAGCTATCTTCTGTAATGGACAGAATCCCCCAGCATCCCCTCAGCATCGCCCGCCGGCATCCCCCAGCATCACTAAGCCATACCTGTCATCCAACAGCGATCCTCCAGCATTCCCCTCAGCATTCCCGCAGCATCCCCGCAGCACCCCACAGCATCAGCTAGCATCTCTGTATCCACAGAATCCCCAGCAACCGCTCAGGCATCCCCGGACAGCATCCTCCCAGCACTCACCAGCATCTGCTGTATCTCACAGCAGCCTCGCGCCACGATGTCGTGCAGTCATTGCGGTGCTTAGTGTCGTGTAAATCTCTAGCGCGCTGCGCCAAGAATTATAGTCCGACCGGACTTCGAAAAGACTTTCAGTATTTTCCGTGCGCATTGGCTGGGCGTTTGGCCCGCGCCGCTCTCCTGACCGCGGCACTCGCGCGCTAGGCTACATGAATGGCATTTAATATGCCCCCTCGGCAATAAAGTCGCGACATTCTTTCGCGTAGAGCGACGAGGAGTTTAAAAAAACCTTCTCCTTCGCAAAATCCTTTTGTGCTATTGCGACCGAAGAGGCGCATCTGTCCGTGCGCTGTGATCTGATGGCAACGGTGGAGACGCTAATAGCTAGGTCTTCAGAAGCATTTTGTTGCGGCGTCAAAAATTTCCAATCGCGACAGCATTCCTTTCCACACTAGAAGATTAGAATACACAAATCCACTAAGAATTTACGGAAGAGGAGAGTATCGCGGAAAGATGGAAAGGAAGAAGGTAAATGTCAGCAGAGGAGAGGTTCAAAGACTCATGACGCCAGCGGTGACGGCTGAGCGATGGATGAATTGACGGCGACGACACTGCCGACAACGATCGCGGAATATCTAATCATATTGTCAGTCGTGATGTATGTATGCATAGTATGTTATTGTATGGTAAGTATGTAGTATGTATGTAATTAGTATGTATGCTATGTATGTATGTATGTATGTATGTTATGTATGTATGTATGTTATGCTATGGTATGTAATGTATGTAGTAGTATGTATATTGGTATGTAATGTATGTATGTATGTATGTATGTATGATGTATCGTGAGTGTAGATGTATGTATGTTGTATGTAGTGATGTATGTAGTATGTATGGTATGTATGTATGTTAATCGTATGTACTGTATGTGATGTTATGGTAGTATGTATGTATGTATGTATGTATTATGTAATGTATGTATGGTATGTATGTATGTTATGTATGTATGTATGGTAATGTAGTGTAACTGTATGTATGAGTATGTATGTTATGTATGTATGTATGTATGTACGTATGTATGTATGTGATGTATGTTATGTAGTATGTATGTTATGTATGTATGTATGTATTATTGTATGTATGTATGTAGTAGTATGTATCGTATGTATGATGATGTTATGTAATGTATGGTATGTATGTTAGATGATATGTATTATGCATGTATGTAGTGTAGTATGTATGTAATGTAATGTATGTGATGTATGTATGTATGTATGTATGTATGGTATTGTATGTATGTATGTATGTATGCTATCGGTATGGTATTGTATGGTGGTATGTATGTATGATGTATGTATGTAGTATGTATGTATGTAATGTGATGTATGTCTGTATGTATGTTATGTATGTATGTATGTATGTATGTATGATGTAGTAGTATGTATGTATGTATAATGTATGATTAATGTATGTATGTCGTACGTACGTACGTACGTAACGGTTACGTACGTATGCAGGCATAGCATGCATGTCATGCATGCATGCAGCATGCATGGCATGCAATGTATGTATGTATGTATTGGTATGTATGTATGTAGATGTATGTATGGTAACTGTATGTAGTGTATATATGTGTGTTGTATGTATCGTGCTATGTATTGATATGTAGGTTGATATGTATGTATGTATGTATGTATGCTATGTATGTATGTATGTATGTATGTGTATGGAGTATGTATGTATGTATGTATGTATGTATGCATGCATGCATGTCATGTATGATGTAATGTTGTATGTAATGTATGGTATGTATCGTATGTTGTCGCCCTATGCCGCGGCCAAAGCCGCCGAAGCGATCTGGATGCAAATTTTCGAGGGCGATGAGACGGTCTGGGCAGGTGGTTCTGCTAAACAAACATTTAACAAAAGTAAAAAGTAAAAAGTTGATAACAATTCGATTCATCAATAGATGGCGGTGCGTACAGATGAACATTCACGTTACGTGTGAATCCATGTTGTGATATCCCTAGAGTCCTTTGATACAGAGAGTTGGCGCAACTCAGATTTGACGCCATTTGCTTTCCAAACATGGATCCTCACGCGGCTGCCGCTTAATGATACCAGCGCTGTATGGGGATAGGCGCTGTAACAATGGCCGTATATTAATTGACTAATCGTGCTTCAATAAACTCAAATATTAACCAGAGATTATAGCTAAGGATCACTGTTGTCTAGTGTATCTAGATTTCTTAGAAATTTAACTCAAAATCGTTTTGCGGCGCATAATGGATCAATGTTAATTTGTACACTTGGTTCTTCGACCTATAGCCGTGCGTGATCCATTTTGAAACAGTGTCGTCCCAGGCGACCACGTGACCGACTTTTTCCGCGACTCGTCCATGGCGCGATCACTCTCTGTATAAAATGCGGACGTCTAGTATACCGATTAACGGTGCAGTAACGTAATCGCTAGAACAGTTCGTCTCCTAGCAGCGCGCTTCGGGTTCGCAGTCCCAGCTAGCTGCGGATCTTGTTGCACTGTTTTTGCCTTTTTCGCCCTTTACTTACTCTTTGAGTATAGTATTATTTTTAATTTTTAATTAAATTTCAATAATATATTAATTTATTATTTATTTAACTTTATAATCATTTTTTATTTTTATGTCTTTTACTTTTATTTCTATTATTTTTCTAGCTTTGGGATGGGATCGATGGCGATGGGACGCGGAATGGGACTGGGATGGGAAATGGGATGGGATGGTGGGATCGGGATGGATTG
>NW_014577661.1:51534-55030 GCF_000485595.1 Priapulus caudatus | reverse complement strand
CTCTTCTTCTCTCTCTCTCTCTCTCTCTCATCTGCTCTCTCTCTCTCTCTCTCTCTCTCTCTCTCTCCTCTCTCTCTCTCTCTCTCTCTCTCTCTCTTCATTCTTATCCACGGTATATCACGTAATCATCATTATCACTTGATCATATTCAACACGCTTGTACCTAATATAGCGACATGCACATGCGTCGCGTGGCGTCGGGTGTCGGTATCAGGCATCGTGTCCGCCGACAGGGGAGTGACGTGCGCGGATAATACAGCTCTGATGGCGACGACAAGAGCGTCGACAGAATCGAGTCACATGCACTCGCCTTCATCTTTACGTTCTTTTTCACGCGTCTGCTTTCGCGCGCGCGCATCTATCTCTCCGTCGATATTGCAAACCTATTATGGCTTTCGTGAATAAGAGGACAACGGGGATGGGAAGGAGAGGGGAAGGAGCGCAAGGGGGAGGCGAGGGACGAGGGGCGACGCACAACGACGCCCACACTCCGCGCGAGCAAGCACGCGGGGAAGACGAGGAAGAAGGGGGAGATGATGTATAGGAAGAGGGGAGGCGCAAGCAGAGGGATGTAATGAAGCACGGTTGTCATGGGCAGGCATACGGAAGCGGCGATGAGGGAGCAGCAGACACAGCTGGAGGTGGAGGAGGATGAGGGGTAGAGAAGAAGCATGCATAGGCGCAAATTAAGCTACCGTCGGCAGTCAGACGAAGAAGACGAGAAGGAGGGAGAAGGAAGCATGCGGAAGAGGCGAAAGGAGAGGGAGGAGGATGACGATAATGAAAGAGTGAATGAGAGGAGGATGAGGAGGATTAGCGGTTAGAGAGAGGCAGGAGGAGGAGGAGGAGGAGGAGAGAACAATGTAATGACGTGCGGTAACCGTTAAACAAGCCACGCGGCAAACCTCTACTCCACTCCTAATTTCACGCGTGCGGCGCTGCTCCGTCTCATCTACCATTGCATGCCAACATTAGCCTAACCACATTTACTCAGCCAGCCTTTAAAGTTGGTGAAGGAATCTTCTCCAGCGGGTTTGCTACGCCCTTAGAAACTTTCCGGCGGCAAGTAAACTCCGGTCTGCACGCCGGGCCAAAGCAAGACTGCGTTACAGTGAGAAAATAATCAATGTGTGCACTGCTACGGCGCGATACGTGCACACGATGCGTTCCCGGATCGTGAACAATGGTGATCGCCATAAACCATCCGGTTAGTCCAGATTAATTCCGAAACAATATAATTTTCTGTTTTTATTAAATCGATGACTTCACCAGCGGGTGGCGATGCGAAACCACTGACAAGCAACAACTCTGAGTAACATTGACACCAAGTCGTGTTAGCTGTGAGTCAGCGAGACACCCAATCCGTGAAACAGCTAGATGTGAGTAACATAGTCACTAAACCTCTGAGAAGTATAAGAGTTGTGAGTAACCGAGACAGCAAACCTCTAACAAGTAAGAGATGAAAGTAACCGAGACAGACACAAAACACTAACAAGTAAGAGATGTAAGTAACGAGACAGACACAAAACCACTAACAAGTAAGAGATGTAAGTAACCGAGACACAAAACCACTAACAAGTAAGAGATGTGAGTACCGAGACAGACACAAAACACAAAGTAAGAGATGTGATACCGAGACAAAACCACTAACAAGTAAGAGATGTAAGTAACCGAGACACAAAACCACTAACAAGTAAGAGATGTAAGTAACCGAGACACCAAACCACTAACAATTAAGTAAGAGATGTGAGTAACCGAGACACCCACCCACTAACACGTAGGAACTATGAGTACCGAGACACCAAAATCACTAACAAGTAAGAACTATGAGTAACCGAGACACGAACCCGCGACAGAAGGATACAGTTACAGTGATCATGATTAATCGTAGTTTCATCGTTACATTATCGATTAGTCATATCATTACATTTATCGAGTAGTGCGCCGTATTTGCATAGTTGGACACACTACCCGTGTCGTATGATGATTCGAACATCCACACTATCAGTGTCGTAGATGGCTGACTGGCTGACTGACTGCAGTAATTAAAACAGACTCGGAACGCCGCCGCCGTCGCCGCTGCAAGCATCAGTTTTAATTAAAAAATAGGCGCCGTGCTTTTTACCGCCGGGGAATAATACCGCGGCGGCGGCGTAGGAGGAGGAGTAGGAGGAAGAGGAGGAGTAGGAGGAAGAGGAGGAGGAGGAGGAGGAGGAGGAGGAGGAGGATGAGGAGGAGGAGGAGGAGGAAGTGGTGGTGGTAGTGCTGCTGCTGCTGCTGCTACTGCTGGTGATGGTGATGATGGTGGTGGCGGGGGCGGTGGTGGTGCAGTAATGGTGGCGGTCGGGTGGCGCGCCGCGGCGGATTCAGCGGTGGTCGTGGTGCTGGTGTGGCGGGCGGTGACGTGCGTGCTGGTGGTGGCAGTAGTGGTGCGATGGTGACGGCGATGGTGCTAACGATAACATTGACAGTGCCGGCGTCTGCGGCGATCGATGGCGGTCCAGCAGGCAATGTTGATGAAATGCCAACAAGGCAATTGCTTAAACTTTAGCATCGAGTGAAATGATCAGGTTCGCCAGCAATCAGATGGGTGACAAGCCCTCATCACAGACAGCCGCTGAAGCCCAATAGATGATTCACGGATGACGCCAAATCTAGCACTTTCTAGAATCCCTTAGCATCTCTTAGCACTCTCATCACTTTCCCCATCTCAATCCTTTCATCGGCCCAGAATTTTCGCATCCTAAAACAGCTCCCGCGCGCGCATACCTCAGCCAGCATCGCACTTATACGCAGCATTCCTAAGCATATTCCGAGTAGCCCCAGAATTTCTTACCATCCCGGTATCTTCGCAGCATCATTCAGCATCCCCCAGCATCCCCACAACATCCCCGCAGCGTCCCTCAGCATCCCCCAGCTTCCCCAGCATCTCTGTATCCACAGAATCCCCCAGCATCCCCTCAGCATCCCCGCAGCATCCCCCAGCATCACTAGCATCTCTGTATCCACAGCATCCTCCAGCATCCCCGCAGCATCCCCGCAGCACCCCCAGCCCCAGCATCTCTGTATGCCACAGAATCCCCAGCCATCCTCAGCATCCCCGCCAGCATCCCCAGCATCCCCAGCATCTCTGTATCCACAGCATCCTCCAGCTCCCTCAGCAATTCCCGCAGCATCCCGCAGCCCCCCAGCATCACTAGCATCTCTGTATCCACAGCATCCTCCAGCATCCCCGCAGCATCCCCGCAGCATCCCCCAGCATCCCCAGCATCTCTGTATCCACAGCATGCCTCGCGCCACGTGTCGTGAGTCATTGCGAAGTGCTTAGTGGTCGTGTAAATCTTCTAGCGCGCTGCGCCAAATTATATCCGACTCGACTTCGAAAAGACTTTCCATATTTTTCCGGCGCATTGGCTGGCGGTTTGCCGCCGCTGCTCTGACCGCCACTCGCCGCTCACATGAATGCATTTAATATCCCCCTCCCATTAAAGTCGCG
>NW_014577661.1:45380-45778 GCF_000485595.1 Priapulus caudatus | reverse complement strand
TCTCTCTCTCTCTCTATCTCTCTGCTCTCTCACTCTCTTTTCTCTCTTTTTTCTCTTTCTCCCTCTACCTCCATGCTTGGTTAGGGGCACATTGAAACGTATATCTTAGCGAGAAGACGCCACACACGGCCCCTACTGTGGGTGCTAGCTACATATTAGCGCCCCGACATATCGCAGGATCGAATATTCGGTCGCCTCAGAAAATAGTACGGCGGATGCGCGGCGCTGACGACGATGACGATGGCTGGAGTAGGATGTTTTTTCGCGGGAATTAGAGTCGGAGTTGTGTTGACACGCGCCATGTCTGCGCCGCGCACCGTCCTATTGACATAACCCCCTGAATCCATCTACACTGTGTGTGTGTGTGCGTGCGTCTGTGTGTGTGTGTGTGTGTGTGT
>NW_014577661.1:39085-44262 GCF_000485595.1 Priapulus caudatus | reverse complement strand
CTCTCTCTCTCTCTCTCTCTCTCTCTCTCTCTCTCTCTCTCTCTCTCTCTCTCTCTCTCTCTCTCTTTCTCTCTCTCTCTCTCTCTCTCTCTCTCTCTCTCTCTCTGTAGGTCTTTCTCTCTGTGTCTGTTTGCCCATACCCACTCTCGTTATTTAGTAGAACAATTACGTAAGCAGGCCTCTCGGGTTGCGCACGTACGTTGGGTCAGAAGCTCAGCCGCTTAGCAATTACGAAGCGAATTAGTTCTGCCTGGGGCGGGGCAATGCACGCACGCAGGCACGCACGCACGCACGCACGCACGCAGGCACGCGCGCACACGAATCTGCTGGATGTCGGATTGCATCGGCGGTAAACAATGGCGTAATCCGAGCGCGTTGCAAACGATGACGCATACGACGCCACCTCGCGTGAGTCTCACGCACTATCGTCTTCGAAATGCGCTGATGAGCTAGCTGTTCAACTGCCTCGTCACTGGCATGCGGTCGGCGTGGCACAGTAGCAGCAGCAACAACAGCAACAACAGTGGTGGCGGTGGCGGTGGTAGTGGTAGTAGCGGTAGCGGTGGTGGCTGTGGCAGAAGCAGCAGCAGCGGCGCCGACACTGCCGCCCGGTCGGCGATCGGCAATCCGATTATCGATGACGCCCAGCGTTCGATTAGTCTGTACATGTCCGGCAACGATGGCGGCTGAGCGAGCAAACGACTCTATGGAGGCAGGGCAAGGGGAGAATGACGTTGGGGAAGAAAGAGGCGCGAGGGGAAGGTAGACAGATAAAGGGGTGAAGGTAGAGAAGGGAGAGGGCTGACGGGAAGGTAAAGGGGGAGGGTGAGGGAAACGTAGAAGGGGAGGGTCGAAGAGAAGGTAGAGAGGGAGGAAGAGGGGCGAGGGAAAGACACTCGCGCCCGCAGCACGCACACACACAAACACACGCACACACACACACACACACACACACACACCCACGCGCACACGCACACACACACACGCACACGCACACGCACACACACACACACACGCGCGCGCGAACGCACGCGCGCACGCACACGCACACGCACACGCAGCACGCACAGCACGAGCGCAACCAGCACACGCACACGCACGACGGCACACGCACTACGACACACGCACACGCAACACACGACACCGCACGCTCAACTCAGCACATGCCACACGCAGCGACGCACACGCACACACGCACGCAAAGCGCGTGGGGGGTCCGGCTAGTCCTCTTTTCATACGAGCAGATGAGTTTATCTTATCGTGTGTATTCACCCGTCAGACAGGAGTCTCCTACTAATTGTTGCAGGTGTCAGTCTATCAACCGTAGCATACAGATCGTCTGCATACACACGCGGAGTGACGGGTCTAAGATGGCGCTGCAATCCATGGAGAAGGAGAGTGTGTGTGATACGGAGAAGAGAGTCGAATAGCGGGAGAGGGAGATGGAGCGGAAGAGGGAGCAAGATTGAGAGAGAGACAGACAGACAGAGCGGGAGAGAGTAAGAGAGAGAGAGAGAGTGGGGAGAAGGAGAAAACGGAGACAGAGCTAAGGCAGTGGGGGAAGTGTCAAAGACAGACAGAGGAAGATTAGGATGTGTGTAGAGAGAGAGAGAGAGAGAGAGAGAGAGAGAGAGAGAGGAGAGAGAGAGATGAGAGAGAGAGAGAGAAGAGAGAGAGAGAGAGAGAGAGAGAGAATAAGAGAGAGCGAGAGAGAGATAGAAAGAGAGAGCGCGCGCGCGAGAGGAAACAGAGGACGAGAGAGAGAGAGAGAGAGAGAGAGAGAGAGAGAGAAAAAGAGAGACGGCGGTAGGTGAGAGAGAGAGAGAGAGAGAGAGAGAGAGAGCGAGAGAGCGAGCGAGCGAGAGAGAGAGAGACCACGTAGTTGTGTGACGTGATGAATGATTTGTGTGTGTGTGTTTTAAATAAGGTTGCTTGATATGGCCGTGGCAGCATGTACATAACGCGACTGCGCGGTACTGTGACAGCATGCACGTGCACAAACAGCTGTGATATTGCAGTTGTAATAGTATCGGGAGAGCATAATATCGTCTATATAGTCTCCCGTGTTGCGAGCAGCAGCAGTAGCAGCAGCAGCAGCAGCAGCAGCAGCAGCAGCAGCAGCAGAACGAGAATCCCCTTTCCATCATTAACGCACGCGGTAAGATTTCCCCAGCTTCCTCGTCCTTCTCATTCCGCACGTAGTCTGGTGACGTCAAGCAGGATGTGTGTATGCAGTATGAGCATCGTCATCCTCCACCTCTACCGCGTGGGCATTCGTAGGCCAGCTCTCTTTTCTTTCTCCGCCTGTAATGTTCGCAGTGGGGCTTCGGGCGATGCCCGACGGAAGGGATAATGCGCAGATGTGTTCCGCCGCGGTACGCAGCGGCAGTTCAAATACGTGACTGCGTCGTGCCTCGTCAAATGTCATAACTGCTCAATAAAGCAGTGAGCATTTTTGCCGCCTGAGGGCGCGTCGGCGCCTGGTTGATCCCCGGCGAGGGATGGTGTCACGTGGTCGCGCGTAGACATTGGTCGTGCCGTGCGTGCGCGTGTGAGTGTGCCTATGCGAATGCGTGCGCGCGCGCGTGTGTGTAATATTTCGACGGTAAACTTGTGTAACACAATTTTAACGCCTTGATCGTGTGTTTGGTATTGCTGATATGGTTATTGTCGTCGGTTTCGTCGTTATTATTATTATTATTATTAATATTACCATTATTATTATTATTATTATTATTATTATTATTGTTATTATTATTATTACCGTGTTTACGAGCTTGTACCTCCTCCCTCTCCCTTCCCACTCTCCCTTCCCACTTTCCTTCCTCCTTCGTCCATCCTTCCTCCCTTTCTCCACCCTCGCCACTAACCTTCTCTCTGTTTTCCCCTGCCCTGCTCCCTCCTTTCCCTCAGGGAGCCACGCTGAAGTCTCTCCTTCATAGTCGCTCACTAAATTTGCGACCCTTCGACAATTACTAATAGAATTAGCGGTCATCGCCGTCGACATCAAAGTGGGAAGCAGAGTTGAGCGCGCTACGGCAGCGCTGCGGTGTCCGCTGCTTGTCCGCATGGACCAGATATAACGTAACGGCAGCCATGACACATATACGGTGCGGTAACATGCATCGCATTTCGTACATGTGAGATATGCAGTACACATTACACGTATGTGGTGTGTGTGCGCGCACGTTGTTGTGCCTATGCCTGCGCCCGTGTCTGTGCCTGTGCGTGTGCCTGTGCATGCGTATGTGCGTGCGTCTGTACGCGCGCGCACGCGCGCGCGTGTGTGTGTGCGTGCGTGCGTGCGTGTGCGTGTGCGTGTGCGTGCGCGTGCGCGTGTGCGTGTGCGTGTGCGTGTGCGTGTGCGTGTGCGTGTGCGTGTGCGTGTGCGTGTGCGTGTGCGTGTGCGTGTGCGTGTGCCCGTGCCTGCGCATTTGCGTGTACGTGTGAATCCATGCGTGCACATGTGTCTGTGCCATTTTTTCATATTCGTCTGCAAGTGTCCTTATGTCCCGAGAGAGATCATGCCCGTGGGGGGGCTCATGCTCCGTCCGTCAGCCGCCGCTACGGGGCGTCTGTTGTCAGTGAATCTCGCTCGTCGTGACAACGTCGGCTTCTCCGGACGGCGCCTAGCAGACGCCGTAACGCAGCTGGCGCCGCGGCGCGGCAAGGAGCGCGGTCACGCGAGTCTGCGCCATCAAAACGAAAGTTTAAAATAGAGTTCAGTTCTTATCAGCGGCGTATAAGAATATATGTAAAGTATATAATATATATATATATATATAGTGATATAACTATAACATGAGAAGCTTCCGGATGTCTTACGCGGAGTAATCAGGTGGAGACCGGTAATTTGTGTTAATTACATGAATTCAGGTAAATGCAAATCAGCTAGCGTCGATTCGAAATTAATTATTTTAATTGCGGTGACATTTAAACGTCGCATTTAAACGTAAATATTTAAGCTAAATACGTAAAAACGGTGCGTGATTGACTCTAGTTAATATATCTGTTAATTTATTATCTATCAGTAGCATTAATGATTGTGTTTTTTATACATTTTTCTGCCGTGATTAAAACATTTAGACTGCGGTTTAAAGAATGAATAATTTCGATTAGAGAACGAACGACGTTTTCTGATCTGTGTTTTATGAAATTATTTATATTTGCGGTGAAATATTTTTAGTGTGAACTGTTGTCAATTGTTGATTCTCGCCGCGTTTTCAGGGTATGTGTATAAAGAATCGACAAGTAAAGGCAGTCCTCGCCGTTGATTCCTTCTTCAGCCATATCAAGCATATGATATCCAATCCGTCAACCATGCACCTCCTCGCCTTCATAACCTTCTCCCCTTCACTACCTCCTCCCTTCCACCACTTCCTTCCCTTCCTTTCACTCACGCTCTCACATTCATCCTCCTTACAAACCATCGCACCCCCCTCTCGCCTCACGCACTCACTCACCAACAAACCCTTTCATCACCCCCCTCCGCATCCCCTCCCATCCCCACCGTTTCACCATTCCCTGTCTACCAACACGCCCGCTACTCATTTCGTGATAAATCCCGACCCTGCACACCTTCGATCATTACCTCTCCTCCAATAACCCTTTCTCTTTTCACCTCTATCACCCCTCTTTCGGCAACGCTTTACTTTCATACCTTCATCACCCCTCTCCCGACAACGCTTCCTCTTCTCACCCCTATCACCCTTCTCCCCACAACCCTCCCTCTTCGAGTAGTGGCCAGTACCGACTTTTGTTGCACGTTGATCAATAGCCCAGCGAGGCAACGACAAAATGCGAACGCGTCCCCGAGGAGGTCAGCGTAATAAATGCCTTTCGCTAGTCATCGCCGCCGCCGCTGCCTCTGCGACGTGAAGACAGCTGCAGGTGGTAGTGGCGGTGACGGTAGTGGGGGTAGTAGCGGTGACTGTAGTGGGGGTAGTGGCGGTGACTGTAGTGGGAGTAGTGGCGGTGACGGTAGTGGGGGTAGTAGCGGTGACTGTAGTGGGGGTAGTGGCGGTGACTGTAGTGGGAGTAGTGGCGGTGACGAGTAGGTGGGGGTAGTGGCGGTGACTGGTAGTGGGGGTAGTGGCGGTGACTGGTAGTGGGAGTAGTGGCGGTGACGGTAGTGGGGGTATGGCGGTGACGTGGTAGTGGGGTATGGCGGTGACGTG
>NW_014577661.1:36010-37404 GCF_000485595.1 Priapulus caudatus | reverse complement strand
CACACACACACACACACACACACACACACACACACACGCTCACACACACACGCACACACGCACGGGCACGTACACGTACACCCACACGAACACACGCGCGCGCATGCACGCAAGAAAACACGCACGCACACCCACCCACAAGCACGCACGCACGCATGCACGCATTCACACAGCATGTAGAGCGTAGGTTCTGTTTTCGATCCAGCATTGGTTCGGAACAATGAACACATCGCAGCCATGCGTATACGGTGGCGTGTTCGACCATACGCGCCCGTCACACGCAACTATTAAAACATTCACCGTTTAAATGCCACATCGACCGCGTGTGCCTGGATCCGTGTATTCCGTGCGCTCTCACACGCAAGGAACTCGTACACACTCTCGTTCATGACAACGACATTGACCTGCCATCTCCCGATGACAAACAATGGTGATACATATATATATATATATACACATATATATATATATACATGCTTATTACGGTGGAACGTTACCTATTAGGACTGGCGTGACCTTCTAGTGAACAGCAGGATAGTGACACAGCTGTAGCGAACAGTCTGTAGCGAACTCGGCCAACACTATCATGAGGCGACCCCCCCCCCCCGAACCGGAGAGGGGGCGCGTTGCGTCACTCGAAACTTCATAGTGACTGCATTTTTATGGCTGCATAAATACGACCTTGGTATCACGTTGCTTCTCGTAGCTCGGATGCGTCACCGTGGCAACGCGTGTACCAGAGGCGATGTCGCCGCCGCGCCTATCGCTTCTGTTCTATACGTAAATATCATTTTCTGTCGTACGTGGTACCACGACCTAGGTTGTCCGAGAGGAGATTCGACTACCTCTCTCCCAACAACACTTGTTCGGCGACCCCTCTATATGCGGCTGTCGGCATTAGCAGCGCCCCCTACTGGCCGCACATAGCAAACATCGAGTACGGATGAAGCTCCATGCCATTTCACACTCTCGCGCTCGATTGCCGCGCTCGCGTGTGCCCTTTGCGCTGCCGGCGACAGCTGTAAATGGCATGCATGCGGGTTGAGGATACATGCACGCTGAGTGCCGCGCGCTAGAGCATTGTCCTCTGACAACGTAGTGGGAGATAGTGGGAGTGAGAGAAAGAGAGAGAGAGAGAGTGAGAGAGAAAGAGAGGAGAAAGAGAGGCAGTGAGCGAGAGATATATAGAGAGATATATATAGAGAAAGACAGAGAGAGAGAGAAAGAGCGGTAAAGAGAGGTAGACAGACGGACGGACAGACAGACAAACGGACAGACAGATAGATAGACAGACAGACAGACAGACAGACAGACAGACAGACAGACAGACAGACAGACAGACAGACAGACAGACAGACAGACAGACAGACAGATAGACAGACAGACAGACAGAC
>NW_014577661.1:29553-35291 GCF_000485595.1 Priapulus caudatus | reverse complement strand
ACAGACAGTACAGACTAGACAGACAGACAGACAGACAGACAGTACAGACAGACAGACAGACAGACAGACAGACAGACAGACAGACAGACAGACAGACAGACAGACAGACAGACAGACAGACAGACAGACAGACAGACAGACAGACAGACAGACAGACAAAGAAACAGACAGACAGAGGATAAGAGAGAAGAGCCATCAAGACAATGAATAGAGAGCTTAACATGAATAGAGAGCTAGAGAGCTTAACATTTAAACAGTATGAGACACAGGAGGAAAACGAATCGTAATAGGCTGTAAATTATTGATTGCTGATACACTCCTATATTCAGCATCGCAAGCTGGCAGATGGAGTTCAGCAAACGATCAAGATGAAATCATCCGAGTAGTTCAAACACACGCGCGTGAATGCGTGCGTGCGAGTACGTGTGCGCTTGCGTCCAAAGCGTGCACGCGCGTGACTACGCTTTCATTCGTGCGCGCGTACGCCCATCGGTGCGTTTGTATGTGTGCGCGCGTACAGGCGTACGTGTGTTTGTATGTGTGCGCGCGTACAGGCGTACGTGTGTTTGTATGTGTGCGCGCGTACACGCGTACGTGTGTTTGTATGTGTGCGCGCGTACAGGCGTACGTGTGTTTGTATGTGTGCGCGCGTACAGGCGTACGTGTGTTTGTATGTGTGCGCGCGTACGCGCGTACGTGTGTTTGTATGTGTGCGCGCGTACAGGCGTACGTGTGTTTGTATGTGTGCGCGCGTACACGCGTACGTGTGTTCATTCTCCTGCGTCGTACGTGCGCGTGTGACAGGAAACTTGAGGTGCGTTCGCCAATCTCAGCTAGAATGTAGAGTGTAGGGCCCGTCTGTCGGCTTCTATAGTACACTGCAGTGTACATGTGCGGCTACCCGCATTACTGCTGCATTTCTCGACTGCTATGATCTGCGATAGTAAGGCCAGTAGGCTTCATCAGCCTGTAGTGTATTATAGTGTAGGGTCAGCAGCAGGCTTAGCGTCCGCTGCTCTCAGACAGGCTTTGCTGGCTGCGCTGTAGTCGGCGGCGCTTGAAAAGACCTACTTACGGGGTCATCGCAGATTAAACAGGCAGGGTAAACCGTGACGACAATGCTGCCGATGATAGCGTATGCTTAAGTTAAGTGAGCCCACGATTTTACTCACTTTGCCATGAGGCGTTACAATGGTGGAAGGCGTAGCCTGGCTACGCTAGCTCCATCTACCGGCCATGAATGGGCGTTGATGCGGTGACCGCCGCGACTCGGCGATGACAGCTCCATCTGTGCGCAGCCGCAGTTGAACAACGCCTGCCGAGTAAGAAGACAGTGGGCATGGAGCATGTAATGGTTGCTTGACTCTCTCGCATTCGCGCCCCCTCTCTGTCTCCCCTTCTTTCTCTATTTCTTTCTCATTCACGCTAGCTTCCTCTCCCATGCTCGCCCCCACTCTGCATCGCTACTGCATTTTGTCGCCCCTAACTACTTCTGTGTGTGTGTGTGTGTGTGTGTGTGTGCGTGCGTGCGTGCGTGCGTGCGTGCGTGCGTGTGTGCGTGCGTGCGTGCGTGCGTGCGTGCGCGCGTGTGTGCGTGCATGCCTGTGTGCGTACGTGCGTGTGTGCGTATGTGTGTGCGTGTGCGTGTGTGCGTGCGTGCATGCGTGTGTGTGTGTGTGTGCGTGCGTGCGTGGTGCGTGTGCGTGCGTGTGTGTGTGTGTGTGTGCGCGCGCGTGTGTGTGTGGGTAGTGTGTGTGTGTGTGTGTGTGTGTGTGTGTGCGGAGGCTAGCGGGCAGCTTTTGGCAGAGCTCGCTCTCATCGATGACGTCATACGTAACTGATATTTAATTAAGATTATGCTAGCGGACGCTGCATCGCCTATCAGAGCGCGAGGCACTGATAATGGTTTCACATTGATTCATTTCCGCACCCTCCAGCATCCCCTAGCATCCTCTGCAGACTCCGCCTCCGTGACTATAGGATGTAGAGATTTGGGGTTGAGACTTATATGTGGTCAGTCTACGAGATTGAGGCAATATATCTATTGTCTGTGGCTAGAACGAAAACCCGCCACGGCTATGTGGCTGCAATGGCGCTGCTTCTGCTGCTGCCGCTGCTATTTAATGTTTACAGCTGATGATTATGATTACATCGTTGGTGTGACGCTGTCCCCGTGCTCATGTGAAGAGGCGGAGCAACCATCGAGACCGCAGGCACTTTGAACGTTGCAATAATAAAATATGATGGTAAATAAACAGGCACAAATAGGCATGGTGATCGTCTATATACCCCTATATAAGGGGTGAATAATGACAAATTGTTCAATGTGACAAACATTTTGTCATTTTTCATCTCTGCCCTATATCTGCAGGGGGGGTCGCGGATCGAATGTGTGCAACAGTGCGTGCCGGAGGAAGGCACGGGGTCATTTGTTTACCCTGGTGTGTTGGCGGTGGGTGGCTGGAGGGTTGTGTACGTACGTGTTCATTTCTATCTGGCGGGGTGGGAGGCGGGGTCAGATGTATAATTTACCACGGTGTCTGCCGGGAAGTCGTTTTTTTTGACCATTTGTGTACCTTCAGCTAGCGAGAAGGAATTTAATAAAACGTCAAATTAGAGAAGCGCAAATATACACGCGCTTTTATATATCGCTCCGACGTGCGACGTGTCACTGTGTTTGCCGACGAAATGAATCTTAATGGTACGAAAATCCGGTGGAGAGCTTGGGAGTTTAGAGTTTGTTGTTTATGTCACACGGCAATATAATAGGAAATTACGGACACAAACGGCATACGCGCAAGCACACACGATGATCGCACGCACGCACGCACGCACGCACGCACGCACGCACACACGCACACACGATGATCGCACGCACGTACGCATGCACGTACGCACGTACGCACGCCTCACACACATTCCTTGAAGGAATAGCTTGCTTTTGTACCGGCGAATGGCTTCACGGCCGTGAATTCCGTATCACTCGGCTGTTGTTGCTGCTGTTGTTGCTGCTGCTGATAATAATGATGAAGATGCTGCTGCCACAGCTGTTGCTGTTGCTGTTGTTGCTGTTGCTGCTGCTGCTGCTGCCGCTGCTGCTGCTCCTCCTCCTCCTCCTCCTCCTCCTCCTCATCCTCCTCTTACTACTACTACTACTACTACTACTACTACTACTACTACTGTGTGGCACCCCACACACACAACCAGCACTACACATGCAACACACGCACGATGCAAACACACGCCACAGACACAGACCACAGACCACACACACACACACACACAGGCGACAATGCAAAAACCACACACACACACACACACAATCACACCACACACATTCTTCTTCACTTCTTCTCTTTTTCTCATTCCCCTTCTCACCCATCCTCTCTCTGACTCACTCTCTTGGTCGCTCTCTCTCTCTCTATCTTTCTACCCTCTCTCCCTTCCTCCTTTCTATTACTGCTACTGTTGCAGGCACGCACACTATACGCAAACATATACGCACGCACGTTCGTACGCCCGCCAGCAGCGGCGTAAATGTGTGGCGGGTGCCTTTCTCTCCTTGTTTAGTTCGAAGTGAAATCTTGACGTTTGTCGTTTCAGCGCGCGCTCTCACACACACACACACAGTACTAGCACAGACTGGTCATTGCCTATTTCGCCCCCGTTCGATTTCCAAACGCACAAAGCGCAAATATCGAGTGTTGGTAACAGAGAACGGAATGCTGCGTAGGACGGAGTGCGTATTCTGAGTGTAGCTCACGGTTCGCAAATCACAGATAATGATCACGCCCACGTCGGGCGTCTATTTTTTCAGCGCTGCCTTGATCGTCTGGACTCGTCATCGCATGCGGAACATTGCGTTTCGATCAGTCGCGGAAACCGTAAACGTAAGACAGCAATTCAAATGTCAATACCAACTAACGCTCGCACCTGATACTGACGTATATACGCGCGCGCGCTGGCGCACGTACGCACGCGCACGCGTGTGCATGCGTGTACGTTCGCGCGCGCGCGTGTGTGTGTGCGTGTGTGCGTGTGGTGGCGTGGTGTGCGTGTGTGTGCGTCGTGTCGTGTGTGTGTGTGTGTGCGTGCATGCGTGCGCCGTGCGCGCGTGAAGCTTGTTGTGCAGTGTCGGCGCGGAGGTGTGATGTGTGCGCGAGCGTGTGTGTGTATTCATGGGATGATAGGTCTGGGTGCATGCGTATAGTTAGCCATGCAGCAGAGATGCAGCTATAGCTAGGCGCCACCGAATTTTACGGTTCCGTTAACGATTTTATTGCGAATATTAACATGAGCGAATATTAATCCTGAACGGTAATATCGGGCATTAGCAGCTGCCTCAAAGATCGATAGCTCCCTGAGTGCCATACGACCTAGGCAGGCAGGCAGGTGGCGTGCGTTGGTTGCGATGATGATGATTGATTGGTGGTTGTGGGTGGTGGTTGTCGGTGGCTGCTGGTGGTGGTGGGTGTGTAGGTGGTCATGGTGTGGTGGTGGGTGTGGATGTGTGGTGGTTGCTGGTGATGGTGAGGTGTTGGTGGTGTGGTGGTGATGAGATGATGAAATCGATGATGATGATGATGCATGATGATGATGGTGGTGGTGGTGAGTGGTGCGTGAGTGGTCGGTGAGTGATGGGATGGCGGCGTGAGTGGCTGGCTGACTCGGTGACTGGTGAGGTCGGTGGATGGTGGTGGTGTGGTGGTGGTGGTTGTAATGGTAGTGATGGTGGTGGTAAGTGATGTATGATGGTGAGTGGTGAGGTGATCGTGACGGTAATGCGTGATGGTAATGTGATGGTGATGGGCATGGTGGGTGTGATGTGGTGATGGTGATGGTGATGGCGGTGGTTGTAGATGGTGTGATGGTGGTGGTAGTAATGGGGACTGTGATTTGTGGATGGATAGGTGATGCGTGAGTAGTGATAGTGATTAGGGTGATCGGTGTGGTGGACGGTGATGGTGATGGTGATGGTGATCCGGTGATGGTGATGGTGATGTGATGGTGATGGTGATGGTGGTGGGTAGTGAGTAGTAGTAGTAATAGTTAGTAGTAGTAGTAGTAGTAGTAGTAGTAGTAGTAGCTACTCAGTAGAGAGGAGGATGAGGAGGGAGGAGACGGAGAGGAGGAGGAGGAGCAGCAGCAGGCGCGGCAGGCAGCAGCACAGCAACAGCAACAACCAGCAACGCGAACAGCTGTGGCAGCAGCATCTTCATCATTTATTATCAGCACAGCAACAACAGCAGCCACAACTACCGAGTGATTACAGATTCACGGCCGTGAAGCATCGCTGCCGGCTACAAAAGGCAAGCCTATTCTTCAAGGAATGTGTGTGATGGCTGCGTAACCCTGCGTACTGCTGGTACGTGCGTGCGATCAACGTGTGTGCGTGTGTGGTGCGTGCGTGCGTGCGTGCGCGTGGTGCGTGGCGTGCGATTCATCGTTTGCGTTGTCGCGTATCCGTTGTGTCCGTTAATTGATCTATATATTGTCGTGTGACATAACAACAAACTCGTAACAGCAAGCTCTCCACCGGATTTTCCGTACCATTAAGATTTCATTCGTCGGCACACAGTGACACGTCGCACGTCGGAGCGATATTATAAAAGCCGCGTGTACTATTTGCGCTCTCTAATTTGACCGTTTTATAAAATTCCTTCTCGCTAGCTGACGGTAGCACAAATGGTCAAAAAAAAACGACTCCGGCAGACATCCGTGGTAAATTATACATCTGA
>NW_014577661.1:26471-29543 GCF_000485595.1 Priapulus caudatus | reverse complement strand
CGTGCGTGCGTGCGTGCGTGCGTGCGTGCGTGCGTGCGTGCATTTTTGTGTCGTGCGTGCGCGACGTGTTCTCGACCTTGTATATCGTTGCGCCTGGTGGGCAGCGTCCGCTGCTGCTACTGTCCCTCGTAAGTGTGCATGCGTCCCCCCCCCTCTTGCCTCTTATTGCGTGACAGGGTAAATCCTGCAAGCACTGGCTTCATAAACAAACCTGTCTGCCCGCTCATTGAAAGTGCGACCGTGAAGCAAGTACGGACATTGATTGGCTCCGTGTCTCTGTGTTGGCTTGATGTGTATCGGCGTCCCTGGTGGGAACAAACCTCTATGTATTATGCATGCTGTCGCTAGACGGGTGCGTACGTTTGTGTGCGAGCGTGCGTGCGTGCGTGCGTGTACGTGTGTGTGTGCGCGCGTGCGTGCGTGCCCGTGTGTGCGTGCGTACGGTACTGTGTTCGTGTGACCAGTCGCCGTTAATTTCACGGCTGCAGCGAGCGTGTGCGTATACGTGCGTGCGCGTGCGTGCGCGTGCGTGCGTGCGTGCGTGTTCTCGCGCGTGCGTGCTTGCACGCGTAGAATTTTGTACGTAGGGATCTTGGCAGGGCGCTGAGTTTATGCGTGCCAGCCCGACGCCATACCTAGAACGAACGGCAATTTACGGAAATCGTGTATATGTGTGTGTGTACCCGGCTCGGGGAAGAAGTGAAAGCGCGAATCGAAAGAACATCCCACGCTCGAGAACGCAACCAAAATGCAATCTGCCTCGCTAATGCGACTGGACACGCGCGCGTGTATGTTCGTGCGTGCGTGTACGAGCGCGCGCGAGTGCATCTGCTTGCAGGCAGATCTTTAACTAGATATAGAGAAGGGAACGACGCCTGTATGCATGCATGGCTGCGTGCTGTTATGCGTACGCGAATTTATGCGTGCATGTATCCGTGCGCGTGTGTGCGTGCGAACGTGCGTGTTTGCGTGTGTGTGCGTGCTTGCGTGCGTGTTCATGCGAACGTGCGTGCCTGCGTGTGCGTGTGTGTGTGTGTGTGTGCGTGTGTGCGTGCGAACGTGCGCGTGCGTGCGTGTGCGTGCTTGCGTGCGTGTTCATGCGAACGTGCGTGCCTGCATGTGTGTGTGTGTGCGTGTGTGCGTGCGAACGTGCGCGTGCGTGCGTGCGTGTATGCAGCATCGCGCGGCGACGTCGTGGTTGCACAGCAGCCCGTGCGACAGGGGACTGCCTTCGACTGTAGCGGGGTCTGGTTTAGTAGGAAAAGTTGCTGTCGCAAGCCTGTCGCGTAACTAATTCAGCGTTTTTCAGAATGTTAAAACACATTTTAATCAGCGATTTGTGCGCGCATTACCAATTGTAGCTAAACTTTCGCCTAATCAGCCACTGAGCGCCGGCTATCATATTTAACACCGCCTGAGGAGGAACGGTGGAGAAATTGTCCTTCAGGCTTATTGTGTTGGGCGTTAATTCGCCGGTCATTGATTTCGTCACAGTCGGCTGTGATTTTGCCGGCTTGATCGTCACGGTTTAATCGGAATTTACAAATATTTAAAGATATATTATTATAGTTGAAACAACCGGAGCGATGGAGTGGCTTGCATACTGTAAATTACCCATTGTGGCCGCTAAAAAGCTTAGACGTTATTAGGCGATGTAGACGTTAGTAGGTGACATAGACGTCATTAAGTGACGGTAGAGCCGTCATTAGTTAGACGTAGACCGTCATTAGCGACATGACCGTCATTAGTGACCTAGGCCGTTATTAGTGATCATAGACATCATTAGGTGTACGCTGACGTATTCAGTAACGTAGACGTTATTAGTGACGTAGACATCATTAAGTGACGTTGACGTTTATTAGTGGAGCGTAGACGTTTATTCTGGACGTAACATCTTTTGGTCATTGGAGGTGACGTGTAGATCTGTTATTGGGTAGTGACGTAGACGATATTAGTTGACGTATCGACATCCATTAGTGGACGTTGACGTTATTTAGTGAGCGGTAGACTTATTAGTTTTGAGCGTGGGACCGTCATTAGTGCACGTCAGACATCATTAGTGACGTTAGAGTCGTCATTAGTGAACGTCTGACGTTTATTAGTTCTTGTATTCGCGTAGACGCGTTGGGCATTAGTGACGTGTAACATCGATTTAAGTTCTGCTCATTAGTTATCTCTCTTTCTCTCTGCTCTCTCCCTCTCTCTTCTCCTTCTCTCTGGTCTTTTTCTCTCTCTTTTTCTCGGGTCTTCGTAGCTGCTCTCTCTCTCTCTCTTCTCCTCTCTCGTTCGGGTTCTTTCTGTCCGGCGCTCTGTGCGTTTTGTCGCTCTCTCGGGGGGCGTGTGCTGTGCTTCGCTCTCGTTTGGGTGGGGGGCGTTGGCGTCAAGTGCTGTGGGTCGTTCCTGTGTGGGGGGCGTCGTGGTCCAGCGTGTGGTGTCGGGGCGGGTGTGTCTTCTCTCTCTTCCTCTCCGGTGTCTCTCTATCGTCCGTTCTTCGTTCCTCTTGTTCTCTCTGTTGCCGTGTGTGGAGTCTTTCTCTCTCCTCGGTTTTCGTCGGTTGGGTCGCCGCGTGTCCGGTCCTTCTCTCTTGTCTTTCTCCTGGCTGGTGTGCCTTCTCCCTGATTTGTGTGGTGGTTCGGGGGGGTGTGGGTGCTTCGTGCGTCGTGCTGCGGTTTCGTTCTCTCTCTCTCTCTCGCTCTCAGTGTGCGCTCTCTCTGTTGTCTCGTGAAGGTTATGTAGCGCTTCTCGGGGGCGTGGTGCGTTCGTTCTCTGAGTTCGTTATGTTGCGTTAGGGGTGCCGGTGCTGGTCTCGTGTGTGCGGGTTGGTCGTGGGTGTGGGGGGGGCGGTCGGGGGGGTGGTGGTGGGGTGCGGTCGTGGATCCTGTGCTCCGTGCTCTCTCTCATCTCCGTCTCTCCTTGCTCAAGGGGGGTGGGCTGGGTCTGCTGCTTGATTCGTGTGTCTTGTGGGGGGTGTGGGTTCTCTGTCTCTCTCTCTCTCTCTCTCTTTCTCTCGTCTCTCCTGCTCTCGTTGCTCTCTCTCTCTCTCTAAGCTGCTCCTCTCTCTATCCTATCTAT
>NW_014577661.1:17577-25077 GCF_000485595.1 Priapulus caudatus | reverse complement strand
GTGGTGTGTGTGCTGTGTGTGTGTGTGTGTGTGTGTAGTGTGGTTAACTTTCTCTCGTCGATTCAGTCGTAACTCACGCGGCGTGTAACCAAGACTTATCCAGCGATATACTTTTCCTACAAGTAATAATGATTTTTCATTATATTTATTTGCACAGTGATGTTCCCCGCGTGCCTATGACTGCAAAGCATTCTCGTTTGTAACGCAAACACAAAGCTAGTAGCCTGATGCAAAGCGATTTATTTTTTTATTTTTTTGAATAAAAGTCCTCTATTTCCATGAAACACATTATGTACATTACATCTATATTATACTTCATACAGAATATCTACAAACACTGTGATCGGTACATAGTTCAGTTGATGGGTAAAAACAGGGTAAATAGCAATAAACGAAGTTTTACAATTGTAGTGATATATTGAGCATTTACTAATTATACTTCGTTACAAGAAGCTTCATAAATAAAGAGTAATTAGCCATAGTAGTAGACTGTAGGCCTTGAGCATGAAAAGAAACCATTTTACTAAACATCATGTACATATTATCATGAAAAAAATTTATATTCTACACATATCTTATATATGTTCATGCACACACACACACACCACCGTAGATGCAACCCGCCGCCCGCGCACACACACACAACACACTAAAATGTGACTTCATATTGTCTATCTAATATATAATTTGACGTATCGTATGTATGCTATGTATGTATGTATGCTATCTTTCACTATAGGCGGCCAAAACCGCCCAAGCGATCTGGAGTGCCCATTTCACAGCAAGCATCTCTTATACCGGAGTGTTCGTAGCTGAAAAAAACCTGCCAAGCCGTCAAACTCACCGAAAAATCCCGTGAAAAACCCGCTCAAGTTCGTCAATTCTGTCACACGTTGTCGCCACTGCACTGTACATGTGCTTGCCAACACACCAGAAAAAATCGATTCACTCATTCCATTCAGCTGCTGGTATTGTGAAACCGAAACCGAGCGACGAGCCCTAAACAAGCACAGCCAGTTCAGAGGTACGAACTGATCTGTTTACTCAACAGGGACTTTATTTTTGAAATGAGAAGTGCAACCTTCGTACATGCCTGTTCGTGCCGTACGTGCATGCCGTACGCTGGGAAGCGCTTCAACAGTTCGCAGACGCCAGGAATCTTTACATCATTTCCACCAGGAGAATAACACGAAAAACTTGTTTATCAATGAGGCTTTCAAATGAAAAGTGCAACCCATTCGTACATGCTCTTATTAAACTTTTTGTCATTCACACCATATTACGTATTATGTTCCAGGGGTTTCTTAAGTTGGGTCGATGTGCTGGTCTCATAAGATGTCATACGTAACAGCTTTTTCCCTGATTGCTATCTATCTTATTGACCGATTTCTAAATATTCATATTTTTTGTGTGCAAGGTTATTGTCAGATTTTACCCAATGTTCCTATCTGTAGTCCCATTGTTAGTAGTATGAATTGGAGCACGATTATACCCCAGCTGCAGCGCGGTACCGCACGCTAGTTAATATATTTGATTCGTATGTAGATATGGATGTATGTATGTATCTTCCCTTAGGCGGTCAAACCGCCCAAGCGATCGGATGCAATTTTCACAGAGGCCACTCTTAATACCCACGCGGGGGCGTGTTCGTAGCTGAAATAAACCTGTCAAACCGTCAACTTCGCCGCAAAAAATCCGATTGAAAACCCCCTCAATCCGAATCGTCACACAATGTCAGCACAGCCTATGACTACTTGATTTCTTGCCCTCACCTCATAGATCTCATCAACTCTCTCTCTTATCTCTATCTCCACCGCTGCCGATGCTGCTTCTGCTGCTGATAAATTGTGCTAACGATGCTCACAAGAACCTTGTTAAAATTCATCGGCTACAGCTAGGGGTCCATTAGCGCACGAGCTGAGGGAGCCTTCTATCTAATTGAACGCCGGCTGTGACGCACAGACAAGACGTGTTGATAAAGAGAATGACGAGTGGTTTTTATCGGGGCGAGCTAGGTGGCGTGATCGTCGCGCCTGCGGACAGGCGCCGCGAGGTCGCCGAGTTATTGGCGACGGAAGCGCTGACGAGATCTAAAAGGGTTTGTAAATGGCAAGTGCAATTAGGTTAGGACGTCGGTGGCTTATTGGTAGGAGCTGATTGCACGCACAGATACACGCGCACACATGTGCATGCGCTCGCGCGCAGGCACACATGCGCGTGGCTGGACACGCACACGTATACCTACACACACACACACACACGCACGCACGCACGCACGCACACACGCATACACGAACACACAACACCCGCACGCACGCACGCACGCACGCACGCACGCACGCACACACGCATATACGAACACACAACACCCACGCACACGCACGAGCAGATACAAGCAGGCATACATAAATACGCACACGCACACGCACAGGCACGCACACGCACGCACGCACACACGCACGCACGCGCACGCACGCACAGGCGTACACACGTACACGCACGTACATACATGCACGCAAGCGCGCACGCACACGCGAACGTTCTCATCGTCTGGGCGTTCTATCGCCGTGACGACGGCGTCATCGCGTCGCACCGGACACAGAGGCAACCTGACCTTAACGTCACTTCCGGTAACCTGCTCTCGTTGCCTGGTCCACCTTATCCATGAGAGCTAAACTTATGCTCACAGTCGATGAAATTATAGTTGCCTCCTTTCGAGCTGGTATGAGAACTTGGGTTTTCACTGAAATTGCCATTTTCTTTAATCGTGTTTTCCATAATTATGTGAAAGAGCGACAGAAGGGGCGATGGGGACAGAGGGAAAAAAGAGAGACTGAGAGAGAGAGAAAGAGAGAGCGAAGAAGAAAGAGGAGGAGAGTGAACTAGCGGAGAATAAATATACGAATCGACGCGTTTAATGGACTATAAAATCGGTGCTGGCCGCATCGCAGAGCATGCACGATGGCAGCTGCTCTCTGTGTTGCGGCCTCTCTCTCTCTCTCTTTCTCTCTCTCACGACAGCGTTAGTGTCGTCACACACATTACACACGTACACTCCCCGCGGATACCTTACACATCACTTACGACTATCCTCAACTCAGCTAATGCGTGTGGGTGCATGTGCGTGCGTGCGTGTATGTGCAAGTAGTGCGTGCACGTATGTGTGTGTATTGCGTGTTTGCGTGTGTGTGTGTTTGCATGTGCGTGCGTGTATGTGCGTGTGTGTGTTGTGTGTGTGTGTGTGTGCGCGCGCGTGTGTGTGTGTGTGTGTGTGTGCGTGTGTATGTGTGTGTATTTATGTAATTAAGCTATTTATTTATGGCGCGTGCGCACGCATGCACTCATCGCTTCACGACGGAGTAAAGAATAAGCAGGTTAAATTATAGTTTTTGTTATTGTTATTGTTATTGTTATTGTTATTATCCAAATTATCTGTTTGTAGCAGCCATTCACTGTGCTGCGTTTATACAGTGAGAATTTTTTGTCGAAGCTCACAAATAACTATAATTGCGCCCCTTACGGCTGCACAGCAGAACCACCAACACGCGTCGTCGACTCTCTGCAGCTATATATTCTCTGAGAAAAATTGTGTACCTGAAATCATACGCGACAGTTGCCATTATGGTGTATTTTCCCAGACGAGCCACGCATTTACTGCCTGCTGCTCTATTACCTATAACAGCGTGTACGCTTCGGGAATGGCAAAGATTTCGCACAATTGGCAGAGAGAGTGAGCGTACAACGGGAGCGAGAGAGTAGGGCAGAAAAAGGGGAGAGAGATATAAAGGGAGAGATAATTGGATCTATGTCTGGTTTTAGCCTCACAATACACAGATTACATATAATAAAATCTGCCTTAGCAGAATTTTCGGGTGCATGCATGCGTGCATGCGTGCGTGCGTGCGCGCGCGCGTAACAGAATGCATCAACTTGCATCTAAATTAACTATAGTAAAACGCCCTGCACGCGCACACGCACCTACGCACACGACAGGCACACACGCGCGCGCACTCCAATACAGGCATATATGCAGACGCGCGCGCACTCCAATACAGGCATATATGCAGACGCGCGCACGCACGCACTTACATCAGCATGCGCGCACGTGTGGTGCAAGCAGACGTGCGACAGGGGATGCTATCATTAGGTTTTATAGGAAAATTGCTTTCGCAAGCCTGTCGCGTAAACTAATTACGTTTTCAGAATTTAAAACAAATTTAATCAGCATTTGTGCGGATTCCAATTGTAGCTAACTTTCGCCTAATCACCACTGAGGCCGCATCATATTTAACCCGCCTGAGGAGGAACGGTGGAGAATTTCCTCAGGCTATTTGTTGGGCGTAATTCGCGTCATTGTATTTCGCACAGTCGCTGTATTTGCGGGGCTTATCGTCACGTAAATCCGGAATTTACAAATATTAAAATTATATTATTATATTGAAACAACCGGAGCGATGGAGTTGCTTGCATACTGTAATTACCCATGTGCCGCTTAAAAGCTTAGACGTTATTAGCGATGTAGACGTTATTAGTGACATAGACGTCATTAGTGACGTAGACCGTCATTAGTGACATAGACCGTCATTAGTGACCTAGCCGTTATTATAGTGACGTAGACCGTTATTAGTGACATAGACCGTCATTAGTGACGTAGACCGTCATTAGTTAGACGTAGACCGTCATTAGCGACATAGACCGTCATTAGTGACCTAGCCGTTATTAGTGACATAGACATCATTAGTGACGCTGACGTTATTAGTAACGTAGACGTTATTAGTGACGTGAACCGTCATTAGTAACGTAGACATCATTAGTGACGTAGACATCATTAGTGAAGTAGACGTTATTAGTGACATAGACATCATTAGTGACGCTGACGTTATTAGTGACGTAGACGTTATTAGTGACGTAGACGTTATTAGTGACGTGGACCGTCATTAGTGACGTAGACATCATTAGTGACGTAGACGTCATTAGTGACGTAGACATCATTAGTGACGTAGACGTTATTAGTGACGTAGACGTTATTAGTGACGTAGACATCATTAGTGACGTTGACGTTATTAGTGACGTAGACGTTATTAGTGACGTGGACCGTCATTAGTGACGTAGACATCATGATGAAAGAGGAAGCTGAGAAAAAACGCTAAAATAACTCTTGTAAACGATTATACTCTGCTCGGTAATATTTGTTATACATTAAAAAATCTACTATATCGCTTTGCTTTTTATCCGCGAAATAAACATTGCACGCGTTTTTTTTGCTGCTGACAAAGTATTTCAATTATTCAGTTTATTGAACCTTTATTGAACTTCGGGTAGGTGTACGAAAAAAACGCGTTTTCATCGGTCGCGAGATGCAACGTGCGTGCGTGCGTGCGCGCGCGTGCATTTGAAAAATACAAACCGAGGATTGTTCACGTTAAGGGTACGAGTTGTGATCATATTACTGCAGTCACTCACACACGGACACCGACGTTGTTCGTATAAAAAAAAAGTTAAAAACGTTAGACGTCTGACGCATGACGTGTCATCTGCGTCGTTTTCCGCGTGACGCAGTGAGTATTAGCACCTTGGGGAACTTCGAGGGACTCACGCTCAACTCACTGTAGGGTACACACTGGGAAATCATTTTCCATAGGCGGCCATACTTACGAAAAAATTCCCATAAATCAGCAAAAGTTTTTTTTACAAATCACAATGCCATCCTCTGAATCCACGTCGCAAGTGACACCATATATGTTATTAACTAAAAAATTCTTTCATAATTATTTTTGTAAACAACATTTTCCCAGCACACACTCGAAATGGCCAATTTGCATTAAGATTTTGCGCGAAAAGTAGGCTGCTTTTGAAAATTCCCCGGCCGCCCCAGCAATACATCCAGGACAAGCCGCTTACACTGTCGGATTCAGAAAAGATTCTAGTTTTTGAAATTTACAATTGCAAAGAGTTCTAACCTTTTCTAATGAGAAATACAAAATTCAAGCGCACGCTTACACTAAAATACGATCTCATTCTTACCCTGTCCCAGCGCTGATTGGCTGATTTGCCAGCGTGGTACATGTAACAATCTCGTGACAAGGATGTGACGTAAGCAGAGAGCAAAACACATGACGCGCACGTGATGCGCACACCGCGAACACGTGATGCTTGTAATTTTTACTTGATGGCGCGTGTTATTTCGCGCTTCGCGTGCTAGCGGGCTATCGCGCTAAACGACTCTTCATTGTACGCCGAGAAAGATACAACACCCCAGGAAGCTGCTATACGTACGTCAACGACTGCCCCTTAGCCGCGTGTGCATTCACACAAGAGTGCTTCATAGAGGGAGAGAGAAGCCCACTCGCACGTGCACTTGTTTGTTCAACCTTTGCCACTCGATAATCATGTTTGGGGGGCAGATATGAAGCAGAGCAAAGTGCTGTGCTTGTATCATCAGACAGACAATATAATGAATTGAAACCCGCAAAAATGAAAACACGATGTTCCATTTGCTGAGGACTCGCTGCAGATTGTGTAACTATCCTCTCTCTCTCTCTTTCTCTCTCTCTCTCTCTCTCGTCCTCTCTCTCTTCTTTCTCTCTTCTATTCTTCTCTCGTCTCTCTCAAAGTCTGTCTCTCTCACTCCGTATCTTCTCTGCTCTCTCTCTGCTCTCCGTCTCCATCTCTCTCCTCTCTCTCCTCCCCCCCTCTCTCTCTTCCTATCTCTTCTCTACTTTCTCTACGGTCTTGTGAAGTTTTTGTATGCGCTCGTACTCTCCGTTTATTTGTCCGCCTCTCTCCCCTCTCTCTCACCCCTCTCGCTCTCCTGGCCGTTTTCACATGCCTTTCCCGTCCCTCTCACAAAGAGGACAAGGAAGAAACAGAGAGAGAGAGCAAGAGTAGAGAGAGAGAGAGAGAGAGAAGGAGGCATCACAGGAGAGCTCGCAGCCGTTATTTATAACTAGGCATGTCTCAACATATTAAGTCCGGCGGTCTTTGTAGCGTCGTGTGGCCCGCCCACTGGACTGCCGACTGGCGGATATTAATATATTGAATGAAATGAATACAAGTGCGCCAGGCAATTTATCACTCAATTTATTTCCCTTGTTTGAGCAGCTCTGTTTGCTTCTCTGATCTCTAAGTGTTTCAACCCGTAATTTTATCGCCGCTAGGTGGCAGGCCTCGATCGTCCTTAAGTTATTGAGCGCACGTTTAACAATTAAACTTAGTCACGAATAAATAGCAGAGACCGAAGCTTCGTTATACGCAATAAAATAGTAAGGCGCGTATTTATGCATCATAATTACGAAAAAATCGCTGCACGAAAATTGATAGGCACAGAAGTCTAATTTGTTTACGTGCTACTAATATATCGTAAGAAATTACGCAGAGTTAATCCGTGTCTAACTGCGCGGGTGGTAGCCGCCGTCAATTTACAAGGCAACTAATGAGTACACACGTGCGCATTTATTGTTTTAGTCGAATTATAATAATTAAATGGAAAATTGAAAGGAG
>NW_014577661.1:0-15829 GCF_000485595.1 Priapulus caudatus | reverse complement strand
CCAAGCGCGATGCTGATCGCGATAACGTAGTGAGATTTTTGCGTTCACACGTTGTAAAAATCTCGAGATTTCGATCGCGATGCCAAAAACCGAGATTTGCATCCGCTAATTCCCGCCAGTGTGAACGCGCCTATTGGCAGATGCAGCAAGAATTCTAGTTTCTGAAGTTAACAATTGCAAAGAGTTCTAACTCTTTCCATCGAAAAATAAAAATAAATTAAGCGCACGGATACGCGGCAAAACGATTTCATTCTTGAGCTGTTACCAGCGCTCATTGGCTGATTTGCCTGCGTAATACCGTATGTCACTTAACGCAGAGGCAATCTTGAAAGGCGCACACAACGCCAGTCATCCACCTGTCAGCCAAACAGAGAGTCGCTGCCTGGCTACATGACTCACACGTCAGCAGGCTGCACTAAACAAACACGCACGCTCGCGCACACACGCATGGACGCATATACGCACGCACGCACGTGCACGCACGCACGCACGCACGCACACACACACACACGTACACACGCACGCACACGCATGGACGCACGTACGCACTCACGCATGGACGCACGCACGCACACGCATGGATGCACGCAAGCACACGCATGGACGCACCTACGCACGCACGCACGCCACGCACGCACACACACCCACGTACACAAGCACGCGCACACACACACGCATGGACGCATATACGCACGCACGCGCACGCACGCACACGCATGGACGCACGTACGCACGTACGCATGGACGCACGCACGCACGCACACGCACGCAAGCATGAACGCATGCACGCACACACACGCATGGACGCACGCAAGCACACGCATGAACGCACCTACGTACGCATGCACACGCACGCACGCACGCACGCATGGACGCACGCAAGCACACGCATGAACGCACCTACGTACGCATGCACACGCACGCACGCACGCACGCACGCACGCGCCCGTCGTGGAAACACGAGTCGGTGCAGCCGAGACATACATAAGCAACGTCACGCGAGCTTGCCTAAACAAATATCATTCTACAAAACTGCATATATGTATATGTTGTCTCACAGTCCCTCCCACCGGGAGTTGCCAGACAAGCCATCGGACGGAGGTCTGGAATAAGGGCAGTGAAAGCTTACGGTTGGTTTTTCCGTCGTGCTCGCGCCGATCGAATCGTGTGCTATTCTCCACGCGCTGAGACGGATTGGTTATAGTTTGCATAAGATCAACAGTAAGGGGGGGGGGGGACAAATGCCTGCGTCAGATCGTCAGCGGCGACACGTCGCCCTCTGGTGTGCTAACGAATTAACGTCGTGCTGAGCGCGAGCAAATATTTGTCCGTCTCATGACGACAGCCATTAGTGAAGGCAAAGCTGTGTACGCAGTCATCGCGTACCGACGTACTGTAGCGCACGCAGCGGAAGTGGGGGTGTGAGGGGGTGATCACATGTGTGTAGTGTCGCTAATCAGTACCTTACATAGGTGCTCTCGTCTCTTTACCCGGCGTCTCTCGGATCCGGATGTTGATTGCCTGTCTGTATACCTGCCTGCCTGCCTGCGCGCCTGCCTGCCTGCCTCCATGCCTGCCTGTCTGCCTGCCTGCCTGCCTGCGCGCCTGCCTGCCTGCCTCCATGCTTGCCTGTCTGCCTGCCTGTCTGTCTGTCTGCTTGCCTGTCTGCCTGCATGGCTGCATGCCTATATGCGTGGCTGTCTACTTGCCTGCAGAAATCTCGAAGGTCGTTAGCAAACATTTATAGTGCGGGGGACGTAAGAAAATTAGATTTAACTACATGGAATCGCGCAGCGGCAGCGCGCAGCGATCATATCGACTGTATGTATGTGCAGCGCTAAAACTATTACCGTAGATATCAGCTTCAGAAACAAGAGTTTACACTCGGGGAACGCTGCGGCGGCAATATCGTTACCGCCACGGTTAGAATTTAACGAGTCTGCTAATAGGTTAAACGAAATCTCGCGAGAGGCGCAAGCCCGCGCAGTGTTGGGAGTTAGTGGGTGGTAGAGTTTGCCCGCCATCGCTGCTTGTCGCACAGTAGAGAGAGATATATATCATGAATTCTTCCAACCAATTTTATGCTACTTTTATAACTGTATGGAAAGTGACCAAAACGCGTGATAGGATGGGGACACCTGACCTATAGTAGTAATTGAAAAGAGAACGCGATAAAGAAAGACAGAAAGCTAGAGAGCTAGAGAGTGAGAGAGAGAGGAAGAGAGAGAGAGAGATAGAGATGAGGGGAAAGAAAGAGAGAGAGAGAGAGCGAGTGAAAGCGGGCAAGAGGGGGATATAGAGCGAGCGAGAGGGAGAGACAGAGACATTGCGAGCGAATGAGAGAGAGAGAGAGAGAGAGAGAGAGAGAGAGACAGACAGAAAGAAGGGAGGACGCATGTAACGAAGTGTTGGCCATAAACGTTTCTCGTATGAAACATTTTTCATTCAATTCTTAATGCTTCTCACATTTCGTACATCGTCCTCTATCGAACGAAAATGACTCAGCAGGCATGGCGGGCGCTGACAACAACATCCTCGTGGTTTTATAGTCCGAAAAAGCTTTCAACTAGCTAACGTTGCCTATCTAGCCCTTGCCTCCCCGGTAACACCGCTGACATAAAATATTGCCCGGAGATATAACCACTGCACGTACATCGCGCAATTTACACAGGCAATTGTCAACCAAGTTCGTAGAAAACTTGCGAAAGGAGGAGAGGAACGGAAGGGAGAAGGGAGAAGGGAGGCGTCACGTCTCTGATATACGAGCCAAAACAAATAAAATCGCATTGACTCAAGTTTGCTCATCAGTCTAATGGCCTCATCGTGAAAGTTTTGCAAATTGCGAGGAACACATTCGTTGAAATTAATTGTAAACAGCAGAAATAAAAGCAGCCGCTGCAGCAGTAGAAGCAGCTGAAGCAGTGCCAGCAACAGCAACAAAATCAGCAGCAGCAGCAGCAGCAGCAGCAGCAGCAGCAGCAGCAGTAGTAGAAGCAGGAGCAATAACAGTAGGGTGTAGCGAGGGTGGAGAGAGGCTGTCCGTGGCGGAGCCTCAAGTGGTAGTTGTCCTGCTGCAGAGTTGTCCTGCTGCAACCATCACATCGCATTGTCACTGGGGACGAATCCCCCCCCCCACCCACAGCTTACGCGTCAGCGCTCTCTAGCGACGACACCTGATTGCCACGTCCGCCATGATAACCAATGAAATTCTATTCGCATCTTAACGTATTCTATTCGTATTATTTAACGACGTAATTTGCGCACGCGCACATTGCGCTGATTTCACATCTTGCCCTTAAATGGATACACGAGTCACTATATATATATATATATATATAGTAATTATAATATATCAGTGACACGCGCGCGTAGGCGACCTTTTTCTAGACGGGGCGGGCCATGGCTTTAGCGATGTAATCAATCCCTATTATATATATATGTAATATTCGGAGTGTAGGCTTATAGGATACTATTATATTTATTATTCTGTATTTAAAGTGATCATTGCGAGTTTTTTGGCTCAGAAAAACTAAATATAGCTGAATATAGTCTCACCTGACAGTGGAAATATCACTGATTATACCCACATTAAAAACACCAAGATTTTATGCAGTTATAGCATAGAAAAATTGATTTGACCACATCATACCAGCAATAAATTTTATCGTGTCACGACTCTCAAAAATCACAAATGGCGTCTCAAACAAGCGAACATAATTAAAACAAAAGGGCGTGCAATTCTGTTTGGTAAATATTATTGAGTTTTTATGTCAATAATTCAGAGCACTTTCTGTCATTGTAATTCCCGTGTTACTATCTGACTGGCAATCCACAAGCTTCTCTAATAACAGACTTTACGTGGCATTAAGTACTACACTGCTGTTACGTTAGTATGAACGTCTGTGTTTACACTCTGACCTGATTCCTACGGTGCGTAATATGCATTGCTGCACCGTGATAGATGTCTCGTGCTACCGCGAGAAAATTCGAGAGATGGCAACGGTAAACAGAAACAGAACGCAAAATTGTAATCGTGCATGATTTCATTGGATTTGGTGAATACGAAGGTTCTAAGACATTTTATCGTTACTCTAGACAATTGCTGTTACTCAAGCAATAACGGTAGGTATCATGAAAGTGGGGAAAACACTGGAAAATTCTCGCAATAGACGCTTTAATATGTCGTTAATAAAGAATATATAAGATATTCTTATAAGATATAAACTAAGATATAACTAAGATATAAACTATATCTAATATAAGAACATATATTATTATATAATAATATAATAAAGATAAAACTAAGATATAAACTAAGATATAAGATATATAAAAATATATATATACGATATATAAGATGAATAAAAAATATATAAGATATATAAGAATATTAAGATGTTCTATATCTAATATTCTATTATTCTGTAGAGTTTATACGATACACTCCTGGTAATATCATGCCGAATGCGGAGCCGTCTCGTGCGTCTAGCCGTTCGCCCTCCGGCTGGGAATGTGCGCACGACGTAACGTGGCAGACGATCTGCGATAGAGAACGAGAATCATTTTCATGGCGAGAGACGCGGAGAAGACAAGTAGTGGTGGGGGTCGGATGCGTACGGCGTAAACACCTCATTCTTCCGCACGCGGACGCTCTCTCACCTTGCTACCGAAGAAAAGAAGGAGATGGAGAGCGAGAGAGGACGAAGAGAGGTGGATGAGATCGAGAGTCCATAATAGAACAATTTTTTATTTTTTTATTATGGACTCTTAATGAGATCGAGTGAGAAGTGAGCAGGGCAGGGAGATAAAGAGACGGCGGGAGTATGCGAAATAGGGAAGGAGATGGGAGAGAGCGCGCTCAAGAAAGAGATCGGGGAAGGGGAGAGTACAGAGAGAAAGGAGAAGAACGAGATAGTGGGTGAAAAGAGAGAGTGCGAGGGAAATAATTTGCGTGGCTAGCTCTGGTTTCCCTTTTATATACAGCCTGATACGCGCAGGAAATTTTGCCACCTGGCTTATTTCCTTCTATTATCCCCGCAGGATTAGGATTTATGGTATCCGGTAGCAACCGGAATTAGATGCGCTCTCAACATTTCAGTTTTGTCCTAGGTGGTTAATAATGAACCCAAGCTTGTGCGTCCGTGTATGTACACGCGTGTATGCGTGTTCGCGCGTGCATGCATGCGTGCGTGCGTGCGTGCGTGCGTGCGTGCGTGCGTGCGCCGTGCGTGCGTGCGTGCGTCCGTGTGTTAGCGCGTGCATGCGTGCGTGCGTGTGTGCGTGCGTGCATGCGTGTGCGCATGCATGCGTGTGTGCGTGCGCGAGTGCATGCGTGCGTGCATGCTTGCGTGCGTGCGCGAGTGCGCGGGTGCATGCGTGCGTGCGCGAGTGCTTGCGCGCGCAGATCTGCTGGGAGCTTTATTTTGTTTGCGCGAGATATTGACATTTGAAGGGAGTGACGGGCAGGAAATTGCTGTCTATAGCCATCAATAACGGACGCTGGATTTACAGCAGTCGCTATAGTAGCTATATATGTTCTCTCTATACAACCTCCCTGCTGTTCTGTTTGCGCTCTGTTATGCCACGTACATACGAACACGCACACGCAGACACACACACACGCGCACACGCACACGAACACACATGCATGCGTACGCGTACGCACGCACACACACGCACGTACACGCACGCACACACACACGTACACGCACGCACACACACGTTCACGCACGCACGCACGCACGCACGCACGCACGCGCACACAACCCTTATTCTTTCACAAATATTCAGGCAATAATACTTCTATTGTGCGCGTGCATCCGAGGCAGAGCAGTCACACGTACATCCGTAGATTCTGGGGTTCTGTTCGTAACATACGTTACGAAACCAGTGTATCTATCTTACACGGGTGACAGAAAATAATTTTTTATCAGATGCAAGTACATGATACCCTTGTATCGCACGAACAACCTGTACATGGTTTGGCGGGTTTAGCATATCACATGCGACTGATGCGAGGGAGTAACCGCCATATATTGGGGTGTATACAGATATTCTACCATGTAGAACTCAACAACTCACACCCTGTTGTCTAGAGCGAGTTTAGCACTTTCGCGATAACATACAAAGAGGGCGACGATGTCGAAACCCATCCTGGTAGTAGTTGTGACGTCACACGTCTAAAGCATCGTAACTTTTGAAGTGACGTGTCATGCATTAGTTATGATATTTTAGACTCGTGATGTAGGCCCTACATAGCTATTCATGATCTTTCTTACAACCCCCGCCCAGCAACCCACGGTCCACCCACCCACCAGTGACGCAAGTAGAATTGTTTGCGTGTGATAATGCATCATCACAATCTCGGTTCACGTCTGCTAAGTACATACTAACAAGGGCTATTAATACCTGTATAATTAGCTCTTGATACTAATTGGCCGCGCTGTCTCTTTTCATCGTTTCAGACTACACGTACAAAGATGGCATCAGGATGTTAGCGGCGTCCGACGGCAGCTCCCCCTGGCTGCCGTATCGGTGTGAGATTCGCTGCAACAACGGGGAGCATTGGTTGTATCCGGCGACGAACATGTCTCCCTATCCCGTGCCTTGTCTGATCAACGATAGCGATATCATCGGCCCATGCAGACTCACTCACGGTACGTCACTGCACTCGTCACTCTACATACTACCTATACTTTACTCTTACTCTACCGTCGGTTATATATATGCCATACAATCACTATCGGATAGGATTAAGAGCTAGTAAGACATGTATAATGTATGTGTGTATAATGTATACATGTATATCAAGGGTTAATAATGAGAAATTTTAATAATATTTGACAAATAATAATTGACAAATTGACAATTTGTCATTATTAATCCCTGATGCGTATATATATATATATTATAATAATGTAAAATTAGCTCTTGATAGGATGTATGGCATTTGTAAGCCATTGCTGACTACACTATATTCACCGTGTGATGAAATTTGTGACATTGTAAGTCATTGCGACTATCTGAGTTACTGTCCAGTGTGATGTAGTGTAATTGGTAAGTCACCAATAGCTATCTCAGTTGACATTTTGGTGAATTATGTGACATTTGAGGTTTAACCCCCACTATCTCAGCTACTGTCCTATGAGATATGTGACATTTTAAAGGACAATTGAAGTCAAATTTTATAACTTCTGTAACGTTTTTATACACTAATAAATACATTGAATAAACGTTATTCCACCCATATTCAAAATCCGGCGGCCGCAGTTTAACCATCCCGCTCAAGTAAGAACACAATGGAATATTAGTCTAGGTCATGTGACGTCCAGCCCCCTATTGAATACACGCTATGTATGTAAACATAGTGCGTGTCGACTTGGGGTGTATAAGATGGAGACAAAAGAGCGCATATTCAATGATTCTAGTGATTACTCAGATGATATGATATTTAGAGTGATTTACCAAGTTGGATATACGGTTTGAGCCTGAATATACACAATGAAGAAATTGAGGAGAAATCGTCTGAAAAGGCCAACGGCGAAGAGTCCGGCCACAAACTTCTCAGAATCAGAACAGTCACCGCAGCACATGGCGGAATTGGAAGCTTCGGTAGCCAGATAGGACTGTAAACAAATTACTGGTGTTTGCTTGTAGTGTTTGTGAATTAATGCAGTAGCGGCACCTGAATGTATATGCTGGCTGAGAATGAGAAGATCAGGTTATGTGTAGACCAGTTTCGACGCTAGACCAAGGTGAGGCCATGCGAGTACACTGACTTCACCGGGGGGCTTATCAACGCTCGGTCAAAGAATCCAACATATGTATCGTCGTGAGCACTGTAACAAATATCTTCTACGCAAGTCATGTACATAGGCCGTGGAATGCATTAAATCGCACAACAGGTATATGTATGATACATGAATATGAAGTATCATTTACAGGCTAGCATGTTTGTTGTATGCTGTAACAATACTTTCACACTAGCATAAGCATAATACTAAGCGTGTTATGCCACTGTTACGCTATATAGATGGCGTGTTCAACGAGGGCTGTGACGTCACATACCTTGATTCAATATTCCAATGTGTTTCTTAGCAAAATTGGGGCGCCGGATTTGAAATGGAATAAGTTATTGAATGTATTTCTATGTATAAAAGCGTTAGCAGAAGTTATAAAATTTTGACATTCAATTGTCCGTTTCAAGTCATGAATAACTATCTCAGTCGACTGTCGCGGGAGTATATGTGAAGCATTTAAGTCACTTCGTCCTCCATCCGAGGCTCGGCTGTCCAATGAGGATATCCAATATGATGATATCTAACATCAACTCTCACCTTACAGCGCAATAAGCTGATCGATACAAGTACTACTGATCAGTGAGATCAGCACAAGATCACAGTGCGATAACAGTCAGTGCACAGCTGATGAGCTAAGCAGCGCGCGGCGCATCGGGTCGGCCTTGCGACGCGATTTGATGATGAGCGTATGGCCGCGGACTGTGGCAGGCATGCGCCGGCGACCGTAACACCACTCGGCCTAGCATCAGCTAGGCGCAGCTACCGCAAAAGCAACTAACATTGCCGCTAACGCATCAGACTGGATGGCACCATCGCAAACGGTACACAACTAGAGAGCGAGCAGAGGGAGCGGAAAGCAGAAGGCACGATGAGAGAGAGAAGAGAGAGGAAGAGAGAGAGAGAGAGAAGACGAACAGGAAAGAGGATGAGCCGGCGAAACGAGAAAGTGAGCAACGTATAAGATACTAACAGAGAGAGAAGAGAGAGCAAGAAAGATGGTATGAAGGTGAGGAGTCAGGAGGTGAGAGCGAGAGACGAGAGAGACTGACCACAGATAAAATAATAGAGAGAGAGTAGATATGAAGTAGAGAGTAGAGAGAGAGAGGAGAGCAACCAGAGAGGAGCAGACGCTAGATACGAGAGTCAAGAGAGAGGCGCTATGATGCAGAGAGCAGAAGCGCGCGAAGTGCGCAAGAGACTGCGCGAGAGCCTCAAATAGGTAAATACCACGATGCAATTAATCAGGTGGCTATATAGTAACCAAAACTCATAAATACGAGTACGAGAGTAATGGATCTATACACACCTGTCGGAGGATAGACCTCGTACTATCTTGGTACTCGGTGATCGCATAATCAGGCGGTGGAATTAGCGAATGCTACAGTGTGAGCCGCTGGACTAATATTGCTGCTAAATATAATGCTTTGACGAACATTATGATCCATTAAGATTCGGAATACGTGTGTTGCATCATAGAATTTGCGAGAGCGCGCACTACCCCACTGGACACGTTCGTTAGACGAACTAGCAGTCCTCACATGCGTCACTACCGAGCACTACACGTACACACCTACACACACGAGCGAGCTCTGGCCGGTCATAGTAACACACCACAACACATCTAAACACGGAACACAACAGCACGACAAGCTGTGAGTCGCTATACGCAACACACTCTCTCTGCTCTCTCTCTTGTCTTCCTCCACAGCGACATCGTCTCGTCGTCTCTCACACACACACACTCTGATCGTATGTCTCTGCGTCGCTCGACACACATACGCATGACACGACATAGCAACACGCACACACCACGACACCAGCAAGCAAGCCAGCACACACACACACAGCACAAAGACGACGAAGCGCGCAAGCCTCGCACACATCACTATCCCCTGCGTGCTCGTCGTCGTCTCCTCTTCTCTGCTCTCTCATCGCCTGCGTACTCTTGACTTTGGGCCCTCTTTCTGCCTTCTCCGCTATTTGCCCTTATATCGCACTCTGAATTTCGCTTTGTTCCTGGATCTGAGTAAAATACAATTGTGCTCTCGTGTTCTCATGTGGATCAATTGTTTCGTCTCGTGTAAGACACAGCGATAATCACTCTAGTGGTATATGCTATGTATGCAATCCACCGTCATGCATAATCATGAACGCGTGACGGCGGTAAGTGGCTCAGTAGTTCGACGGGGCAGTGTAGTCTTGTTGCTGCGTCTATAAGCAGTCTCCCTCCAGCGGCTACAGTTCTCATATCATACTATGCCGGTGTTTGCAGGTTCCGCAGTGTAGTCTGTTCCTATACCATCCACCTCATCTATCTATCCGGTGTTTGTCGCACAGGTCGCACGAGACTGTTCGACTAACAAACTCCATACTCAGCACTGCTGCTAGTCTATCTATCAGGTAGTGGCAGTGTATGAAAGTACGAGTAGTAACAATTGCTGTTCTTATACCGCATCCAGCCGCCATCTATTCTTATACTTATGAGCTTGTTCGCTACAGTTTAGCGCAGTGCTAAGCTCTGTTCACTAATGATAGCCATTCCAACACAATGTATCTATCGGTGCGGTGTTCGCAGGTATTCAGCAGTGAGGAGCTACGCACCTAGGTCGAGTATGTCTCAGAAGCAACCGGGGACAGCGCGAAACCGGGCACACGACATGGGAGCCAGCGAATAAATAGCGACGACGCACCTCGTCACAAATGAGAGGACGGCGCCCGCGCAGGACGCTGGTGCGCTCGGGTCAACATCTCCGCGTCCCTGCAGCGGCCGGGCCCCTCTCACTCACATTAAACTACGACACCAACAGGCATCTTATCTATGCGAAAGTATGCTGCACGCGTTAACCATCAGGGTAAGTAAAGTGCTCTATACTGGCATTCCACTTACAGGCAGAAAACTACTATTTCTATCCGGTGTTTTGCAGGTTCACGGCATTTGTTAAGTCTAAGCGTTATACATGGATATAGCCTATCACTACGTCATTCATTATACAATACAGAACGGATGACTTATGTTGCGAGCTTGCCAAGCACGTACGTGACATCGTGTCACATGGAGAGCGAGCGCACCGTCAATCTAATCTATAACTCCTGAGTAGTTTTCTTGCAGGTACACACGAGCAGTGTAGGCATCGTGACTACTGATACACGCAGCGTGAACCGGATCGGCCACCATAACATCTAATCTACTGACCGTCAGTTTCTGCATGTAAAATCAGTTTACTATACATGTTCCGCGAGCAAGCCTGTAATCTGTCTGGCGCATAGGCTATATACCGTATTCTCAAACCAACAAACACATCATAACATGTCTTATGCTCGGCGAGTGTATCGCAAGAGTACTGCTCCAGTAGTACGGTCTGATTAGCCGGCTAATATGAACCAACTGCCACTCTTCATAGTAACTGAAGTCACTACCGAGTACTATTGGCTGGAGGTTCCGAGCACGTAGTAGCGTAAAGCGCAGGAACGGGCTCGGACACCTCATCATCATGATTCTCTTAACACAGCGCGCGAGCACGTCAGCGCGAGGGCGGAATGATGATATAAACGAACTCTTGCACCACGTAACGGAAAGGCTACAAATCTTCCTTCAACTATTGATTTTATTATCTTAATTATGTATTACTTATGTATTATTATATCTATGTATTGATTATTTATTAGTTTGATTTGACACCTTTCAATGGTTATTCACTTTTAGGGTACAAATATTTTTAAACTTTCAAATTATGGGCTAACTGGGGCGACAACTATTGGTAGAGTTCTGTAGCGCGAAAGGCATTCCGATGGTACATCGACCTGAAAGCAAACGCAATGAACAATTGCTGACGCGGAAACAAACGGATCATGTCGAATCTTGCAGATAATCAGTCAGGGTCTGCAGCGGCAGGAATCAGCGTGAGGTGATATGAATCTTACTTCATGTATGATAACGCCAGACATTGATACAATGGCAACGATAGCGTCTTTACCTACGGTCGTGGTCGTGATAGGGCAGGCACGAGTGTGGACGCCTAGATATAAGCACGTCAGAGTTATGCGCTATTGTATACACGACGGTCAGGATCAGAGTATATTGACTATCTGTCTATAAAGGGCCGGAGCGAGTCTAGAACAATGATACACGGGACGTAAGTATCCTAATAGTATAATTGTCAATGATTGTCATAGTTAGTAATTGCGACATAGTGGCTATGTCTACTGAGAATGGAGATCGCGAGTCACTCACTGCGAAGCGAAATGGTGATGATTGGAGACGAAACCGAAACAGAGAGCTCATGCGCCGTGCTCGTAATCGTACAGCACCCTGCCTACGGCGGAGCAGAACTAGACCATGACGTGTGTCCGGCAAGATAAGCACGCGAGGAACCGTAATAGATACGCTAACGAACCGCTCCGAGGTCAGACACCGGTCGTGCTAAAAGCGACAAGATATCGTGGCCAGAAGATAAACTGAAGACTCGCCAGACGCCGTTCGAAACGACGTACGTGCGTGTAATTACACAGTAGGTTCAGGGGTCTCGAGCGATGCGTGTGCATTCTAAGAGCATCTAGCTACCGACACAAACAGCAAAAAGAGCAGGCTGAACGGCAGATATATGAAAAAGAAAATTAAACCAAAGCAGATTCAAAGGAATGAGTGGATACAGCTATGTCTAACTTGAGAGCGACATAGGATACAATGAGCGTATACATATCATAGCTATACATACATACTGAGTTACAGTCACATATCAAATACGGCAGGCGACATACATAGGGCACTACAATACATACGCATTATCTACCGATACGGATACATCGACACTATAATACCATACATACATATCATACTATACAAGTACGCATACATACATACATCATCAATACATAATCATAACACTACTATACAGTACAGCATACAAGTACATACACTAACATACCATACATAATATCATCAGTCAGATTAGCATACTAAACAGGTAGCAGTAGCATACATACATTCACCAAATAACGAATCTCACTTTCACCTCGTGAACGAAAATAGTCGATGAATCCATAGTCATAGTCAGTATCATCACCATAGCCTGGGCTTCATACGATCACCTCAATCAGAATGATCATGTACATGACACTAGCTATACTATACTTCACACATTCACGACACACACACAGCGACACCACACACTACACTCCTACAACTCAGCGACGAATAACGACTACATGAGGCATAGACATACATAACTATAAACACCGGCCGAGCATACATGAGCATAATGACAGGATGTTTGGAGTCAGCGACGGTATTATCATTGCCGAGCTCAGCGCTTTGAGTAGCAGAGCGAACTTGCACTAGTCGACAACACCACGCTACACTAATAGCGTACACACACGTCTTTGCATGTTAGACAGGAGAGATACGACTAGACACAGGCAGAAGCTAAAAATTAGTAAGCAGAGGCGAACGAAGAAGCAGGAGCAAAAGGCAAGCACGGACTAGCCAAAGGAGCACCCGTGAGACACAACAACAGCGAAGCACAGCGACACCACACACAGCACAGACAGACACACAGCCCACAGCAGCACCGCGAAGACGATACGAATACAGTAGCAGATGATGCAAGACGAGAAACACGAGCAGCGAAGTAGCATAACATCGAGCACGGAACACGCCAGCAGCGCCCGTGCACACACCACGCACGACACACACACACACACGACAACACACCACACACACACAACAACAGCACACCACATAATATATATTAGAAAGAGACAAGGGCGAGGATAGTCTCAGCACGAGCGATAAGCCGTGAGTGTCGGCCATAATTCCTTGCATTCTGTGGATCCAGACTCATGCAACTCGAGGCTATATATGTATAGTTCTAGTATGATATTGGGGCTGCAGGCAGCTAGGTCACAGCAGCAATTCTTATCCGCGGAGATACACATCACGACTAGGATCGCCTAGGAGCATAGTATAAGTGAGTATTAAAGTATGGAAGTAGCGCAGTTGATGTAGCATAAGATAGTACAGTGATAGGCACCTAGTATAGATGTATATCAATCTATGAATATGCGCTAACTTACGAAGTGTAGTGTGAGTGATAGGATCCTGGGTAGTCAGGACGATAGTAGTAAAATAGATGGAGCGCCGCTGATGCCGTACGACTATGCATTACCCGAGAGCAAGTCGCATGAGTAGACTGAGAGCATATGAGCATAATAGTGACAGGATGCCAAGTAGTAGTCCGCCCGAGATTAAGGAATAAGGGCATGCACAGACGGTCAGACCTGCAGACGTAGCGAACTAAATAGTGTTGACATAAAAAGATTATGTGAGGTCAGGAGATACGCAAGAGCATCGATAGTAATAAGCAACTGAGAATAACCCGACGTCTAGATAAATGATGAGGAGGGTAGAGTAATAGGAGGCTACTCACCTAAGCGACCTAGCGGATATGATGCTCATGAGAAGTCCAAAAGGGGGTAGAGGGAGTCCATGAGGAACTAACTCAAGCAGCTGTAAGTATAGAGGTACGCTGGAACTAAGTTTGAATTGGTATCCGTCTGGAAGCCGGCTAATGTCAGAAATGAGTGTACTCCGATCTAGATATGCACTGAGTATGATTGACAGTACTATAATAAGACTGAGAGGACCTACGTTTAAAAGGAAAGGGTCCTACCGGATTGGAGAATAAGAGTACAGAGAGAGACTTGGCTGTTTAAAAAGTGCTATGGCTGTAGGGGCACTTAGACAAAGAGAGGAAAGAGGAAAGCGGAAGTATAAATTAAGTAGTAGCTTAGTAGGTCGTATGTCATCTGATGGTGCAGATTGAAAGCGACCGAACCCCGTGTCGATGAGAGACTTGTGGAGGCTAAGCTGGCGACTGATCAGCAGCGTGAGGCGTATGGCAATCTACGACTGTCTCGAACGTCCGACACACACCAGCACAGGGTATTGGCGACAACACAGATACTACACACACGGGCGCGTGATGATGCATCAGCCGCCTTGCGCGTGTGCACAATCGCTGGATCACAGAGGCGTGTCGACAGTACAGGTTACCATCTGAGCATGCAACGATCAGCGCACGCGAGCGCCACGTAGCTAAGGACTGACCCGTGCGAAGTTCATATTGCCTGGTTTGGCCGATGTCGTTCATGTGGTTACGACGGTAGGTGCGACGACCAGTGAGAAAATACCGGTACTGTACAGCGGGAGACATAGGTCAGCTCATATTGAGCGACAATGGCAGGAGTAGCCTAGCAGCGAGGTGGGCGACATTGAGAGACTGAGCAACGTCTAACAATAACGAGCACGAATCAGTCTTCTGTATCATAACCAGTGATAGTAAATCAACAGCCAACTCTACACCGATCACTATCTACAGATGATGAGACGCCAGTGTCCTATGAGCCCTATAGTCAATCTGTCATGTGTGAGGTGCGCAAGCAGCAGACGCCGATAAACGATGCCACCATACAGCAACATCTACAAGCTAAACACACAGCAAGCAGGCGAGTCCTATCACATCTGACAAGGAAGGGAGCAAGGGCAAGCTGACGCGAAGCGGCTGAAGGCACAGAGCGCAGCAAGAGCGCAACGCAATCTTAAACAATGATAAATAGCTAGGGCAGAATGGGGCAGTGCACGAATAAACAAGCATACTATAGTATCTAAACAGGGTGAACTCATAGCTTCGCAGCGCACAAGCTAGTGGACATATATCAGGACTGGCATAGGTGATCAGAGCCAATACCGACCACACGAACATTTACATTATAATCACCGAGGTCGAGGATAACGCTCTGGCAGAGACATGCTGGGAAGGCGCTGGTCTAAGTCGGGCGGACGAAACACACTGCGGGAGTTGTCAATAACGAATGGATGCAACCCAGGGATCCTAGCGTGCTAGTGAGATCATGCTGTGTAAGTGTTAGGTGTCTGGTTATATACGCATAGCAATCATGAACGTAACAGTCGTCTGATCAATCGCAGGCAGTGGCGCGTCGAGACCATTCTCGGCGCCACTGTCCAGGGTTGG
>NW_014577660.1:181377-190906 GCF_000485595.1 Priapulus caudatus | reverse complement strand
GATGTTGTTTGCCCTGTTTACTGTTTGTTTGACTGTTTATAGTTGTGGTGGTTAATACATGTATGTTTAAAGGATAATTTGTTATGTAGCGCTGTATCATTGTTCTTCCATCACCTTTCCAGTTTTCTTTGTGTTCAGGTTTAACAAAAAAAAAAATTTTTTTTTGATTGGCTTGATTATGGATTGTGTAACATTTGCGCTTTGTTCGAGCATGTTCAACGGATGTTCGAGTATAATCGCGTTTTGATGTGATCCTAGGTTTCCGATTATGGATGTGCATGTATATGAGAACTGTGACTCATTGAGGGAAGTTCAGGAATCATGTTTAACCCTCCCTCCGTTTGAGTCAGAAAGGTTTTAGGACATTACTTTGCATCAGTGAAGACATTTCATGGGTCCCTTTCCCAATAAAGCCATAAAATGTAGGTCAATCGCTGAAAAAAAAAAAGTTTGTTCATGGCTCGTTAGAGCATGTTCTCGAAATGTTAAAATTGCCTGGGTTCCATTGACTTTGGACTGGTGACTCGATTTCGGCACAGTGATGGCTTTTCTACCATTGATGTTACACGAGACTTCAGAGCTATAGGTGGAGGCGTTTAGATTTTGTGCGCAATTCTGCATTCTCACTATACCTTAGTTATAGCTTTCTTTAGTTAAGGGCCGGTATATATCTTAAGAGGTGTTTCAGATCACGTTTCCCGGTTCTTTTTTATTCTTGCTGCCTATGCTTATCTTAACAGGTGGGTTAGGTACATCCAGGGAATCCAGCTATTTAGAGTATAGCTAACATACTTTTAAAATTAAAGTGGTATCGTCAAGTTTCCTCAGAACGGCAAATACTTCATGTATAGTGAACATAGGTACGACCGGGGCCGTTGTCCAGAAATCGTTAAAGTTAATGCTAAGTTATGCTACGATAACACTTCTGATATGTAATGTTTGGAGATAGCGTTGACGAAAACATCGCAGCTATTAGAAAATTCCCCGTAAACAGGAATTTATCACCAGCTGCTGATTGGATGAGAATAATCAAAATTCAAATTATTAAATTTAGGTGAAATACACTTATGAGTCGTTGGTGAGCGTTATGGGGGCGCCCTACTACCTTACCCTAATTCTAACCCTACCCCTAACCCTAACTAAAACCCACCATACCTAACCTAACCAATACAGGTTGTTTAGGGTTAGGGTTAGAATTTAGGGTTAGGGTTCAGTAGGGTAGGCGCCCCCATTACTGGCGGCCATACTGGACGGGTCATTTAAGTTGTATTTGAATTTATTGTACATACCGTAATTTATGATATGTATGATGGCTACACTATATTTATTTGATGAAACATCGTGGTCATGATTAATTCTGGGACAAGAAAATTTCCATGTAGCCGAGAGCCGAGAGTCGTGGCATGCGTGGAAACCTTTGAACATGAACAAATGCGCATAGACATTTGTAATGTTTGTTTTGTTTTTATTAGCGGTAGATATTATGATTTTGAGGTTAGAAAAAATTTGTTATTATTTAAATATAATATATTAATTGCTTAATTCGTAGTGTAGTGTGTTATTTTTAACGTTTATTTAAGTTACGAGAGGGTCTGAGGCTTCTGTAATTGTTATGAGGATATTTGCGAGATTTTTTTGTTATCTGTAACCTTATCGGATGTTTCTGTCAACCCGGTTTACGGAGTGGAGTATGGTAAGGACTTATATAACCATTTCATAGGAATTAATTATCGTAGTGATATTATATTTTTATATATGATAAATGTGTTTTCTTCCGTCAAATATTATTATTACCGGTAACTCGCAAACAAGCAATAATCTTTACACGATTGAGCGTATGGAGTGTTTGAATAAGTGCTGCCCAGTCATTCGCAACGTAGGCCGAACTTTGGCGACTGGGGACGCCCCCCCAAAATTTAAAAGTTCCACGCCGAGCGGGCAGGAACATTCGCTCTAAACACTACTTACTTCGCGCGCTATTTGTTGCTGTTACTTCGTGTTTAAAAGGCTATAATTATTTCACAGAGTTGCTTTTGCCCTAGAAAATGAGTTTTGCTTCTAGGCGTGAGTCTGTGTGATTCACGGTTTGTATTAAATTAGATATTTTTGGAGTTGACGAATGGGACTTTGACTTTGAGCTGTTTGCGGTTAACGAGACCAGTTTCTACTTAGAACCTTAACAGAGATCTATTCTGCGTAGCAAGATGGCGGCGGAACACAGTATTTGTGACGACTCCGTGTTATTGGCATTTAACACAATAATGAAGCGGATCCAGCTGGACTTTTTGTTATTGTATTTACGGACATTTTCACTTCAATAACAGAGATCATGGTCTAGATTATGCTAGCGTTGACATGACTGAAAATAGAGTTTTCATTCTTCCGTAATGTTTTTGCGGTTGGGTTGGGTTGGAATATGTTGGTTATGATTATATGGTGGATATTTAACGTAAAGCTATGTTCGATATATTATGAAAACGTTGGCCCTATAGACTTGTGAGTGACGTTATGTATATGATTGTTCTGTGTGTTTCCTGGCTTGTTGGTGTATATTATGTCAGGCTGGTTGACTGTGTACCCGGTCCGGCTACCAGTCAACTCAGTGCAGAGACAGCGTACGCGCGTCTCCAGAGCATGTTACAGCTTGATCCTATAGAATTCTGCTTGCTGTGTTAGCATTATGCTCACAACTTATTATCTGTTGTCTTAACAGCGGTGATGTAGTAAGTATTTTGTGTGGGTGTGATATTAATGTATTGATAGGTAGGTTTAATTGTTTGATTGGGAGTAATGGTTGCGATGTAGCCGTCTACCCCCGGTACGCAATGATAAGTATCGCCGAGTGCGGATTTTTGGCGTGCATGAAATGGTAAAGAAGGTGGTTATTCTGTCAAGGGGTGGTTGTTTTGGATGTAATATGTTATGGACGATTTTAATCCATGTCAGTGTAATATTATGTTTATTGGTTTCCCAGATGGTTGGAGTGCTTTATGGCGCAAGCCATTATGGGTCCGATGTAACAGTCAGAACCAAGAGCACTTTTCCGTTGGGGTTGTGGCAGTGCGTTCGTACTAGTAAGAGTTATTAAGTCGATATCGGCTGGTCTATATGGTGTGTACTTTATTGGTCAAACTCATTCACTAGTATGACGTCTTATTTTATTATAGCTTGTTAATTTCGTTTACAAACTAAATTTAGGCTAGCTGGCTATGAGACATTTTTGATGTAATAGAAAAAGTGTTGGTCCTCCTGTAATTCTATATTGTAATAATTTCGTGTAGTTAGATATAGGATGATTTAGTGTAATAATTTTATTTTACTATTCTTTTCATTTACAGCTATTTCTCAGTTGGTACGCGGCATGTTTATTCTTGATGAGCATTTCATTCTCTAGGTGCTGCATTCGTCTCAAAGTGACTTTTCAGTCAGTGATTGTTTTTGTTGGTAGGGAAATTCTTTGGATACTGTTGCAATTGGTATAATTTTGTGAGTTCGAAATTTTTGTTTGGTACGACGCTCAAAGAAGTTTGCAAGGAGTGGACCGGTGTTTGTGTTTGTATGGGGTATGATTTACTTAATTGAAGTTAGCTTATGCGTTTGGGGAGTGTGTTGGTGGTCGTTCGTTGATAATGGTACGATAGTTGTGCTGGCTAGAAAATTCTTTTGTCGATGCGAGGTTGGAGGTATATATTTTTTATAAACAGATAAATGTGTGAGTCGATAAGCGATAGTATCATGTTAGAAATGATATACTTTTGTTGAGAGTAAATCACACCTTAGGTTTGATACACTTTATAGAATTGTTTCGTCTCTTAGTATATTTTTTATGTTTTTTTACTTTAATTCAGTTAATTTCAGTTGTTTTAGTATGGGTATATTTTCAATGTTAGCTCGCTCCTTTTATCTGATATTTTCTTCCTCATGATGATTAGTTAGTACCAGGAAGGAATTGTTATGGCCGATCCTTTCTAGCCAATACGATGGTTGGCCATTCAAATGTCAAGCTGCGATGTAGTCATCATCAGCTCAGAAATGCGACTTTCGTCGCTCCATCAACCTGTTAAGAAACGATGCAGGGTGCTTATGGTTAAGATTTTAAGTGGGCGATAATAATGCAATCCTCCATTTGATTACTATTCTAGGCTTAATTTGTTAGGCTATTTTAGAGTAATTCTGGGGAAATGCGGCATCTATAAGCCGGTATTGGTGACGATTGGTCGGTGAATATGAAGTTTTGCGAGGGGGTGAGGTAGAATTTTAACAGCGAGCCTGTAACTTTTAGGGAGTTGTCCAGGATAGGGTGGGCATATATAATAGGGCACATGAGGAGAGAAGGATCATCTATCGTAATATTATGGAATTGGCATGTAGTTCAGATTGTAGTGTTATAATAATAATTCTAATGTATGGTTATGCACTGGTGCTTACTCCAGTGCATTTTTTTGTGTTGGTGTGTGCAGACTTCCGTTGATTAACCACATTCGAATGAGAATGAATCTTTATTTTGTTTTTAGAGGTTGTAGTAATCGCGTTTGATTTATGTCGTGTGCATTGACGTCCAGTGTGTCAACATTTGTATTATGGACCACAATATATCTTTAAACGCTCCGGGATGTTACGCTATTATTTTTGTATGGTTCTTGGTATTTATGAATCTGCTGACATAGAGGGTATGATAGTAAACTCGTCTACTAATTTAGATATATGAGTGTATGTAACCAGTGCTATTATCTGGATGGGCAATACTGGGGTACATAGAGCACTTTAAGAAGTCAGCACGCACTTGCAGCTCTTATAGCCCGAGCTGTAGTAGTTTACATGAGCTATAGACAATTTGCTTTCGATTTGTTGTACTAATCTGAAGAATATATGAGTGTCCGTGAGCAGAATATATTTGTCGTCTTGATTTCGAGATGTGCTGAGTGTGCGGAATGAGCTTGGTCGGTTTATGTTGGTGATGGGACATCTTGATTGTTGGCAGTTGGCGTTTAGGGGATAGGGGACGGATGTGGTGAGACATGTGTATTGTGTATGTGAAGAGTAGTTGTGCTTGCTGATGTATACATGCACACACGTACATGCACACGCAGGCATTCAAAACCCCGAGTAACCGATTGTAATCGATCATCGGTTACTTGGGTCCAACCGATGATCGATTACGAAATTACAACCGATTGACAACACTACTGGAAACCCAATATGCCTCGATAGCCAAACGGCTACAGCACAGGATTACGGCTCAAATATGTCCTTGGATCGAATCCCATCAGATTTTTTATCCATTTAACTTTTTCTTTCCAATTAAGGAAAATATTACAACAGATTTATTTACAACAATTTCATAACAACAAATAATTTTTACAATTAATTTTTTTTTTAATAGGGTTAGGTTTAGGGTCACATTAATGCACCATAAAACGAGAGTTTCAGGCACGCAATTTGTATCAACCAATGGGATTTGGGAGGTGTGCAGAATGCAGAAGGTTGCTGAAATGATGTGTACGCAACTGCGTATCTGCATATCTGCGCCTAACAAAGGTGTCACTATACGCACGACTTAAATGTTACGTTTATAACCGTAGCAACAGACCTCAGATGAGCCCAGACGCTCTGCGGCTCTTGTTTGTCAATAAATATACATTTTTCAGGTCTCAAAGGAAGCTCAGCGACCTGCAAGATCACAAGTTTCATCGCAAACCTTGTAATGCATGGCCCTCAAGACATTCCAGAGAAATGCTCTGGCATATTCTTGGCTTATGCGGGTCTTGCTGCAGACGTAACAACAGATGAAAATATCAACCCTGCAAAGATAATTAACAAAGTCTTCGAGGAACTATGCCCGTATGTAGTATGCATGTCTATGTTTAAAATTGAGAATTAGACTAAATATTTGGAAAATTTATACTTGTGGTAGAGTAGCATAATAATTATGGTAGTGTTTCTACTCAACTGGATAAAATCATGAGCGAGGTAGCAGCTAGGGTTGAATAAGTGAGTGCCGAATGCAATGATGGGAGTGCCTCATTATGTCATATGCACTCCGGCTGGTGCCTAATTTGGGTAATTATTGAGTATATGGTATGGTCGATGGAAAAATTGAGGAGGCCCATTGTCAGAACGTATCCGGACAACTACCACCCATGCAGACAATCCCCCCCCCCCGTACAGTAATTATGGCCCATCTACACACATCGGACACCAACTTAATTCATGATACCCTCTCAGGACCACCACCCTCTCACCATACTGTTAATACCAGCTAGAGGACAGATTTTAAAAAAAATTGTTTAAAAAGTTATTGTCAGAAAAGTTAACTGTCAAAAGAAAAAAATCGCTATTTTAATATATATATTAAAAAATATAATGGATTAATGACGTACTTTATTACAAAAATGTATTTTTAGATATTTTTATAGATATTCCTCTATAGTCACGAATTTCCAATTGTCTCCCAAAATGACCGTTGACAATATTCAAAAATTATTGTTTAAATTGGAAATGAATGAAAATTACATTAGTAATTGTCCGTAATGGTTATTGTCCTGGGGGGGGGGGTTAGTTGTTCGGGTTGCAGTTGTCCTAAGGGGGTAGGACATTACGATGTTTTCATCAATGGTCAGAGTCTAAGTTAATTTTAAGACTTTAATTTAAAAGATTTTAATTTTGTTTTTGATGGGTCCCATTATGTACATTAAACAACAGTCAGATGTGTGCTTGGCTTCATTGTGTTTAGCTTAAATTGCTTCTATTTCTGCACCATCCCACCATAAACACTGCAGACTAGCTAGAAACAGGAATTAGCTGCTTTAAAAGGGTACTATAATTAAGCCGGTTGGAGCAATAACAAAAATTCAATTTAAAACCTTATTTTATTCTTTCTGCAGAAAAACTGGAGAAATTATGCCCTGCTTCAATGCAATTATGGATTCGGTGGACTGCTCAGGCAGTGACAAAATTCTCCTGGGCATGCCAGGTGTCCCAGAAGATTTTCAAGATGTGACCCTCGCTGATGTTGACTTTCTTCTAACGGCAATTGTTGCTGCTTTTAAAAGCAACTGCGAAGCAAAGAATAACCCATTCGTGAATGCTCACTCTGGTATCTATTATAGCCTTTTAGTCTTATGTAGTGGTATGCTGGTCTGTTCGTAAAGATTGGGAACACCAACCTATCGAAGAGCCATTAATAATGGCATTGTTGCTGATTGATCTATTGCAAATGATATTTCCTAGGGTACTATATATAAGTATGCATTTCCATAAATATATGGGACCAAATAATTGAAATTGTATTTTTAGGAGTTAGCAAATGCAGAATTCCTCATATACTGTTCTGAGCATTCAATTTATTATAATAGTAATTAGGGTGATCCTAATCTGATGCCACTGATACTACTAGTTATTACCAAGTTATTTTACAAGTTGGTAGTGAATATTTTTGACATTTAATTCATTCTAATATGTACGGTAATGCACCTGGATTGTGAAAAGAATGTACCTATGCAATAACGTCCCGACCAAAAACCGTAATAACAAAAGTTACAAAACTATTTAGAATCGTTCCTATAAATACCAGTGACATTGTTGCGGTGACACCCCATAAACAGCCATTCACAGCCTTAGATAATGTATTTACCTGCACGTGACAAAAGAAAATTCGTAACGAAATTCGGCTGCTCGGCTCTGAGGGTTACAATGGCAGACCATTTTATGTGCTCAGGGAAATTTAATTGTACTAAGTTTAGTAAGTTATAAGATTTAGGGTATTTATTGTGCAAGGTTGCTTAACTAATAGGAAACATTTGGCTATCCTTAGCAGGGGTGGCACTAGTAGCTTTCAGGAGGAGGCGTGATATTTGAGTGAAGGCACGTGCACGCGTTGCTGGGGTGGTCCGGGGTCACGCCCCCCTCCCACCTGGAAAATTCAGACAGCTGTATGGTCACAGGAGAAATCCCAAGTTTCTATCTGCCTGTGGACTGGCTTTTTTTAGCTCATCTGACATAGTCAGATGCAGCTTGTAGAATCGCATGAGCGTGCGTGCGTGCGTCTCTCCGTCGGTCCGAGCGTCCGTCCGTGCGTTCGTCAACAGTTGGGCACAAATCTAAACGGCTCGACGTACGGATTCGAAAGTCGGGACGTGGGGGGGTAATCCGAAAACGAGTTGGGATGTCGAAGCTGGGGGTCAAAAGTCAAAGGTCAAGAGGTGTAAAAGAAGGGGGAACATTCCCTCCTTATTAACTTAAGGTATAGGGAGGAAATGCAGAATTGCGGCACAAATCTAAACGGCTCGACGTACGGATTCGAAAGTCGGGACGTGGGGGGGTAATCCGAAAACGAGTTGGGATGTCGAAGCTGGGGGTGAAAAGTCAAAGGTCAAGAGGTGTAAAAGAAGGGGGACCATTTCCTCCTTATTAACTTAAGGTATAGGGAGGAAATGCAGAATTGCAGCACAAATCTAAACGGCTCGACCTAGGCTCGTGATAGTCTGGTGTTATAGCGCAGTCCATGCGTAGGAAAAGCCATCACTGTGCCCGAAAATGTGAGCAGCGCCGGTCACAGGTCAAAGGTCAATGTGGCCACACGCGCAGATTTTTACAGACATTTTACTGAGGAACATGGTGTCTGACGCGAGCGATTGGAAAACTTTTTATTGTACAGCGGCTGACCTAGCATTTTTATGGCTTTATTGTAAAGGACCACTGAAATCTGCTTTCACTGACGCCTGCGAATAGCCCAGTAAGTGTCTGATAACCTTTTTGACCTTCAAGAGGAGCGGAATTTAAACATGGATTTGTTTAACTGTTACTGTGTTAGAGAAGAATTGACTGCTGGGTTTGCTCAGCTAGAATCATATACATGCCTTCGCGATGTATGAGGCTACAACTGTCACAGGACGTGATAATTTTCAAAAGCTAAATCTCTGTCTTGAAGAGGTTTATGCTCCCTTAAATCGCTATTAATTTTCTATGGACATTCTGTACTAGCTCAGCTGTGTTAATATGCCACCTGCCAGTGGCCACTGCCAATGCATGTGGTGCGTGATATTCATGGCTGTAGTTTTTTGCCTGCAATTAAATTGAGCGTACACGGGGGCAAGCTCTCTATTTACAGGCCTGTAGGGCTTGCTGTAGGTAAATGGACGAGTGCTTACATATATCTGTCTTGGCCAAATAGTTGTTTACTATACGCACGCTGACGATGGCAGGCCAGCCGTTCAATCCAAGCTACACAACGCGTACGCGGCCATCTCGTGGCAACTATTTCATAACGATCCAACGAACATTTTGTTCGAGAAGGCTCCTGATACACATCCAGTGTTTGAAATAAGGGGCCTATCCGCTCTTGTTCGTACTTTGTCCATTTCCACGCGCAGGCGACAAAGTAGATCTCGTCAGGACATTGTACTGCTGAGACACAAGCAGCCTTTTTAGATGCAAATTTTCATAATTTTCTACCATCGTGGCCGCTGCTGGGAAACCCGACTGTTAACATAGTATAAACATGCGGCTGCCGGAGTGCCACATCTCCCGC
>NW_014577660.1:159684-181367 GCF_000485595.1 Priapulus caudatus | reverse complement strand
ACGGTTTACAAGTTAATGGTAAAAAACTAATGTGCGATAATTTTTTCTGACGAAGTGAAATGCAGAAGCGGCACAAATCTAAACGGCCCACCTATAGGCTCGTGCATAGTTCGGGTGTATAGCCATCATGGTAGCGAAAGCCATACTGTGCCGAAATTGAGGTCACAGGTCAAGCGTCAATGGGACACAGCGGCAGAATTTAGACATTTTCTGAGCGAATGGTCTGACGAGCGATTTGAAAACTTTTTTTCTTTCAGCGGTGACCTACCATTTTTATGCTTTATTGAAAGGACCATGGAAGTGTGCTTCCACTGACGTTGCGAAGCAGTAAGTGTCTAATAACCTTTGACCCTCAAGAGGAGGGGGAGCTGCTGTTAAACATGGATCCTGAACTGCCGCAATGATGTCACAGTGTTCTCAATTCATGCGCACATCCATAATCTGGAAACTAGTGATGTCACGATTCATCGATTATACTCGATCATCGGTTGAACCATAGGAAATAGATAGATAACCTAGAATGCTGATTGTCCAATAAAAATTGACCCCAGCCGAGCGACGCTAGCGCCCTATCGAGAACGCGGAAGCACTACCGCGGGAATCCGTGTTTTACTTGACTAACCATAGCGATCACCTGCTCTTTCGAATCGCTCCCACACTTTTAATACGGCCCAATTTCTAATATACTTATGCAATATTTGGCTCATTAGGTATTAGGGGCCCTGGCCAAAATCATTTTTTCCATTGTAAACCTCATGGAATCTATGAATTATTGTTTTAATAAATGTGACTAGGTGACACGGTACTTATGAACAGTAGCATTCGCCAACTTGTCCTAGACTGGTGCGCCGCTCACAGTTCACTCGCGTTAAACTTACACGCCGGCGTGGAACTGTCGAGCCGCGGACCAGTCTAAATGCTGGTTCTCGACGGACGCGGGAGTAATTCCACAGAAAGTACCACGTACCATTATTAATATTTTAAATTCAACACCACAAATTGACAATTGTTCCAGAAATATTTCAATTTTACAATCAAAACTTAGAGAAAAGTTAACACGAAAGGAATCTTCTGAAGAACAAGCTAAACCGCTTCGAGACTGATGAAACGCACCCACAAAACAGACACAAGCTATCAGTATCAGGTGTCAGCTACATGTTATTCTTTTATTGTAAATATATATATATATATATACAACCAAAAGTAAACGAACTTGTTGCAACACTATATGGAATTATCACATATTTGATTAACGAACACGATACTACAGCCAATTTTCTTAAACTACATTACAATACATGTGTAAGATTGATTTTATTATAATAACAACAAATTTGTTGAAAAACCTTTACAAAATAAAATGATTGCCTAAGGTCTATTCCCTATGTTCTGTCACTACCTGTAACAGTCAATCGCAGTTATAATATAGTTACTATTTGCATGATTAAAAAATAGTATAGGGAGGTAATATAATTGTTCATTGTAATTAAACTTTTATTCCGATATAGATCAAAACCATAAGTGTATAAAGCGGGCTTGTATGTCGGCCTGCGACGCGACGCGATGCCTTGCGACTGATTTCTGCCCAACTGGTTGCGCAAGTTCGCCAGCGACGATCGCGACGCAGAGGAAAGTATCGACCTAAGCACCCCTGCGACTGCAGCGACGCGTCTTGCGACTTGCTTGCGACTCGGAAAATTTGTCAGTCGCCAACGCGATCGCAGTGAGTCGCACATCGTTCTACTTACTATCTTCTATGACGCGGGGACTGTTCGAACCGCGTCGGCAAGCATTGTTTTCATTGGTTACATACCCGACATAAGCTGGCCTTGGCCGCATCGCTGTGGACGAGATCGAATGCATAATAACACCAATGCACCCTCGTTGAAGTAAAACAATCAGTGCATACAGTTATGTACACAACATGCACACAGCAAAAATATGTAAACTCATTTAGTTTGCGCGATCAATAGTGCGATCGTCACTTCTACTGCTGCGACTGTGCAGCAGTCAGCTGTCAGTCACGGCGCAGTGCGTCGCGTCGCAAGCATTTCGCAACCCGGACAAAAGCCCGGTTTTAGAGCCACATGAAAAGCTATTCAATTGAGAAGAAAAAGATGACCATGTGATAATGTCACTTATCACAGGAATTTTATCATATATTCTGTTCACATGCCAATTACCAAAATAAAAAATCCGCCCGGTTTTACAGGGTTTGCTGGCGGTTGTATCAGCTAGAGCTAGTGCGGATGCTAGAGGCTTCGATAAGATTGCCACCAATGCCCGGTTCTAAAAGATTTGTAAGCGTACATGTTTGGGCCTTTCTGATCATCTCTGACTGTCGGTGAAATTGTAAATAGAGGTTAAGGTTTAGGTTAGTTACTGTATGTACCATATTAGATTAGTCTAGAACACTTTCGTCTAGAGTAAAAACGGAAAATTGCGTGAGTTGTATCGATTACTTCGTTTATTAATAAGCGTAGAATGCACAACACAATCTCGAGATTGCGTGCAGTCTGACGCATCGGTAGATTGACTCGCGCGATCTAAGAATAGTGCGCGAGCAATCTTAAGATTGCATAGATCGCCGAAGAGTGGCGCGCAACACTTTCTCACAATCACGATGCTTATTAATCTCATGATTAGCACTAATAGCAGTGAACAAAACTTTAGTTGTTATAGATCTTCTTCATTTTGTATGACAGGGTCTATTTGACCAGAAAACTGCTACCCATCACTCAGTTGTGAAAAAACTAGATCCGATGCTATGCTTTGATACCATCAGGGTGCACAAATGTGAAGCACAACCTAGTTTTTGCAAACACAAAGATCAGTTCATTATAAGAAGAAGCTTAAACTGGCAATGCTGCCAAATGTACAGTGAAAGCATATCTCATATCACTAGTCAAAGAACGCCCCTCACAAGCCTAAAAAAAACAGAATAATACTATCTGAGGAGTGTGAGGAAAAATTATAGCTGCTTTCTGAGTTTGATTTTATCTATCATATAGGAAATAGACAATAAATGTAGAAAAATGTTGCCGCCGACACACGCGGACACTCTCGTCGTTCTCGCTACGGCGACACAATGCTCCATGTAGCAACACGTCTCCCCCCCTTTTCTTTCCGCCCTCTCCTTCGCTCGTCCCCCTTCCCCCTCTCCGCCCCTTCTCCTCGTTATTCTTCCTGCCTGTTCACTCACCTTCTCACTCTCCTGACCGACAACATGCCCGACACCTCTCGTCTTCTCCGCTACGGTGACACGCTCCACATAGCCAATACGGTCTCTCCTGGCGACACACGCCGCGACACTCTCGTCGTCTCGCTAATTGGGAACATGCCTCCACGTAGCAACACGTTCTTCGCGACGGTATGTTACAATGGCTGTCGGTGTAAATAGAATTGGAGAAGTTCCTCTTGGTTATTTCCTTCAGGCCACGCAGTATTAAACGCGTGTCACCCAAGCTTCCTGATGAAAGCCAATGTGTGGAAAAGCTCCATGGGTATTGACGTGGATGGCGATTGGCGCAGTTGACATCCGATGATCGCAGGTGAACCAGACAACTGCCCAAAAATGTAAGCAGCCATCACAGATCCAGACAGGTGAGATCAGCACTTTTCCTCATCCATTGGTGACAGAAACCAGCATCTCTTTCATCTTTGATGGTGCATACATGTTGAAGTTGCATGCCGGAATCTTTTCGGTCAGCTACCAAGGTTTCTCAGAACTGTGGAGTGGAAACGTGAATTGCCTTTAGGAATTACTTATATTTATTCAATTCTATTAAGAATTTAAATTATTCTGCTAGTCTGGCCAGTCGAGCCTCAAATGTTTTTAGATGGTGAACATACAGTGTTTCGCCCTTAGGTTTTCCATGGTTGATTCTATACAGTATACAATAACTGAATGAGGATTTTCCTTCATGCCTCTATTGACCTATGCACACACAGTTTATATTTGTTGGCATTGTGTGCTGTGGGACTCTACGTTGTAGACATCTAGAAGACATCTATGGGTTGATTAGCTATTGAACATTGAAACTATCTTTATGTTCATCTTGAGTAATCTTCTGAATCATCAGAGGTGGATGACTCAACGTATCTATCATGTCGCCTGCGGAGACGTCTATAAGTATAAGCAAAGTCGGAGGTGTAAACGTTTTAGTCTCTCCTCGTAAGGTACATCTTTAATAGTTATATGTTATAAGTTATACACATATAGATCGGGATATCAGTATATGTTACCATTACCTGTAAAATTACATTTTTAAACCGAACGTTTATTGAATGCCAGGAATGACACGCGTAAACTAATTACGACGTACTTTATAGACCATCCATAACATAAAATGCTATGTTATTTTTAAAGGACCACAATGGGAATAATTAAGTGTGCTTAGTCACGCTTTTTTGTGTTTTCATCCTCGATAATTATCTAGCCTGCATATATTGTTCTCATTTATGCTCTTATCGTTTAATGTATGCTTTGTAATTATCGCAAATAAAACAATCTATTATCTATCCTCATACGAGTTGTGTTCGGTACGGCGTACTACCAACTACGCGGAAATGAAACTCTGACTTTCAGGTGTTAAGCACGGTTCCCATGTGACATTATCTAAAATATAATATAATTATTCTTCTAGTCTATGCAATGTCTTTTGATCAGTTACTTACTACCGTTTATTGTTTACTAAGTTCACTGATAAGTTATAACCAGGAGCGTAGCTGACCCATGGCCATTTTTCCTGTGCAGGGGTTAGAAGCAGAATACAGTCTTTCGGTATAGGCCCCGTACTGTAGCTGTATACGGTGATATATACGAATGCCATTCTTGGATGTATATTATAAACACGCTTGGACACAGCCAACTATTGATTAAGGCAACTTACCTTACGAGCGATGATTACATCATGAAATTATATAGCCTCAAAAACGGTCTTGCTAGGATCAGAAGACCGTATATAGACAACTGCCACATCAGTCGCACAGTACGCACAGCCTCGGCGACTAGCTAGACATACAGCCCAACGTTTTCAGGCTCCACTTTGTATCGACATTTCTTCCTCGCAGTCGTAGTTGTTCATATAATTACCTCCGAATTACTCATACAACGACTATTCATATAAACACAAAAATTGATTTCTTTCGCTTATGTACCGTCGTTTTGTGTTTATAAAAGCTAATTTTTAATATCAGAAACGAGAAATTGCCATAGACCGCCATGCTGTGGTTTACAATAGTCCCTCCCGCCACTGTGAGGGCCTGTTATCGCTTGCTCTGGCGTCATTTGGTTAAGTACAAGTGGCCGAGTCAGCATTACTAGGTTATTCTATCTTATTTCTATGGGTTGAGAACAGTTGGCTCGAACCAAAGGCCTTGGTATCAAAATCCATATCATTTCATCAAAAAAAAAATTTTTTTTTTTAACTTGAACAAGAAAACTTGGAAAAGTGATGAGAATCAGAGATATCATCGCTACATACAAGTTTATCTTTATTAAACATACATGTATTAGGACACACAGTTAGTAACAGTGCAAAACAAACAGTAAACAGGGCTAAACAAGCATATACATGCACACACGTACATGCACACGCAGGCATTCAAAACCCCGAGTAACCGATTGTAATCGATCATCGGTTACTTTGGTCCAACCGATGATCGATTACGAAATACAACGAATTGACAACCACTACTTGTGGAAACCAATATGCCTCCGATAGCAAACGGCTACAGCACAGATTACGGCTCAAATAGGTCTTGGATTCGAATCCATCAGATTTTTTATCCATTTAACTTTTTCTTTCATTATGGAAAATATTACAACAGATTTATTTACAAAATTTCGATACAACAAATATTTTTACATTATTTTTTTTTTAATAGGGTTAGGTTAGGGGTCACATTAATCACCATAAAACGCAGAGTTTCACGGCCACGCAATTTGTATCAACCAATTGGATTTGGAGCGGTGCAGAATGCAGAAGGTTGCTGAAATGATGTGTACGCAACTGCGTATCTGCAATCTGCCGCCTAACAAAGGTGTCACTATTTACGCACGACTTAAATGTTACGTTTAGTAACTCGTAGCAACAGACCTCAGATGAGCCCAGACGTCTGTGCGGCCTCTTGTTTGTCAATAAATATACATTTTTCAGTCTCAAAGGAAGCCCAGCGACTGCAAGATCACAAGTTTCATCGCAAAACCTTGTAATGCATGGCCTCAAGACATTCCAGAGAAATGCTCTGGCATATTCTTGCTTATGCGGGTCATTGCTACAGGACGTAACAACAGATGAAAATATCACCCGGCCAAAGATAATTAACAAAGTCTTCGCAGGAACTATGCCCGTATGTAGTATGGCATGTCTATGTTTAAAAATTGAGAATTAGACTAATATTTCGAAAATTTATACTTGTGGTAGAGTAGCATAATAATTATGGTAGTGGTTCTACTCCAAAAACTGGATAAAATCATGAGCGAGGGTAGCACTAGGGTTAGAATAATAGTGAGTAACTGAATGCAATGATGGGAGGTCTCATTATGTCATATGCACTCCGGATGCGTGCCTTAATTTTGGTAATTATTGAGTATATGGTATGGTCGATGGAAAATTGAGGCAGCCCATGTCAGAACGTATCCGAGAAACTACCACCCAGACAATCCCCCCCCCCCCGTACAGTAAATTATGGCCCATCTACACACATCGCGACACCACTTAATTCATGATACCCTCTCAGACCACCACCTCTCACCATACTGTTAATACCAGCTAGAGACAGAATTTAAAAAAAATTGCTTTAAAAAGTTATTGTCAGAAGTTAACTGTCAAAAAGAAAAAAATCGCTATTTTAATATATATATATAAAAAATATAATGGTAATAATGACGTACTTTACTTACAAAATGTTATTTTTAGATATTTTATAGCATATTCCTCATAGTCCACGAATTTCAATTGGTCTCCCAAATAGGACCGCTTGAGCAATATTCAAAAATATATTGTTTAAATGGCGAATATGAATTTGAAAAATTACATTACGTAATTGTTCGCGTAATGGTTATTGTACCGCTGGGGGGGAGGTTAGCTTGTTCGGTTGCAGTTGTCCTAAGGGTCACTAGGACATTACGATGTTTTCATCAATGAGTCAGAAGCTCTAGAGTTAATTTTAGATATAATTTAAAAGATTTTAATTTTGTTTTTGACTGCGCGTCCCATTACTTACATTAAACAACAGTCAAGATGTGTGCTGTGGCATTCACTTGTGTTTAGCTTAAATTGCTTTCCTATTTCTGCCACCATCCCACCTAAAACAGCTCTGCAGATAAGCTTAGAAAACAGGAATAGCTGCTTTAAAAGCCCGAGTACTATAATTAAGCACGGTTGGACGCAATAACACAATAATTCAATTTAAAACCTTATTTTATTCTTCTGCAGCAAAAACTGGAGAAAATATATGCCCTGCCCTTCAAATGCCAATTATGGATTCGCGGTTGGCAACTGCTGCCAGCGAAGTGACAAAATCTCTCTCTGGCATGCAGGTGTACCAGAAGATTTTCAAGCAATGTGACCCTCCAGCTGATGTTGACTTTCTCTAACCGGGCAATTGTTGCCTGCTTTTAAAGCAACTGCCGAGCAAAAGAATAACCCATGCGTGAAATGCTCACTTCGGCTATTCTTATTATAGCCTTTTAGTCTTATGATAGCTATGGATGCTTGGTCTGTTCTGTAAAAGATTGGGAAACCAGCCAATCCTATCGAAGAGCCCATTAATAATGGCACTTGTTGCTGATTGATCACTATTGCAAATGATACTTTCCTAGGAGTTACTATAATAAGTATGCAGTTATCCATTAAATATATGGCGACCAAATAAGTGAAATTGTATTTTTACGCGAGTTAGCAAATGCAGCAATTCCTCATATACATGTTCTGCAGCACCAATATTTATATATAATTAGCTAATATAGGCGCGTGATCCTATCTGATGCCCACTTGATAACTACTAGTTATTACCAGTTATTTTACCAACGCTTGCGTATCGTGAACTATTTTTGACATTTAATTCATTCTAATATGCTACGCGTATACTGCACCCTGGGATGGTGTAAAAGAATGTACCCTATGCAATAACCGTCCCGACCAAAAAACCGTAATAACAAAAGTTACTAAACTATTAGAATCGCTTACCGTAAATACCAGCTGACATTGGCTGCGTGCACACCCATAAACAGCATTCACCAGCCTTAGATAATGTAATTTAACCTGCCACGTGACAAAACGACAACATTCGTCAACGAAATTCGGTAGGGCCTCTCGGCCTCTGAGGAGTTACACATAGCGCACAACCATTTTATGCGCTCAGGGAAATTTAATTGTACTAAATGTTTTAGTAAGTTATAAAGGATTTAGGTATTTATTGTGCAAGGTTGCTTAACTAATAGGAAACTTGGCTTATCCTTAGCCAGGGTGCGCCACTAGTAGCCTTTCAGGAGGCAGGCGTGATATTGAGTGAGCGCACGTGCCACGCGTTGCTGGGTGGTCCGGGGGTCAGCCCCCCTCCCACCTGCGATAGAATTCAGGACAGCTGTTCATGGTCACAGGAGAAATACCCAAGTTTCCTATCTGCTGTGGACTGCAGCTTTTTTAGCGCTCATCTGAACATAGTCAGATGCAGCTTGCTAGAAATCGCATGACAGATCGCGTGCGTGGCGCTCTCTCGTCGGTCGCAGCCGCTTCCGTCCATGCCGTTCGTCAACAGTCTCGCGGCACAATCTAAACGGCTCCAGCGCTACGGATGTCGAAAGTCGGCGACGTGGGGGGTATCGAAAACGAAGTTGGGAGCCGAAGCTGAGGCGGTCAAAAGTCAAAGGTCAAGAGGTGTAAAGAAGGGACAACATTCCCTTCCTTAACTTAGGTATAGCGGAGGAAAACTGCAGAATTGTGCAGCACAAATCTAAATGCGTCGACCTAGGCCTCGTGATAGTCGGTGTATAGCATTCATGGTAGGAAAAGCCATCACTGTGCCCGAAAATGTGAGACGCGGTCACAGGTCAAGCGTCAATCGTGCCGCACAGCGGCAGCATTTTACAGACATTTTACTGAGGAATGGTGTTGACGCAGCGATTGGAAACTTTTTATTTCAGCGGTGACCTAGCATTTTTATGGCCTTTATGCAAAGGACCATGAAATGCTGCTTTCACTGACGCCTGCGCAAGCCAGTAAGTGTTAAGATAACCTTTTTGACCATTCAAGAGGAGCGGAATTTAAACATGGATTTGTTAACTGTTACTGTGTTAGAAAGAATTGACTGCTGCGGCTTTGCCTAGTAGAATCTATACATCGCCTTGCGATGTATGAGGCACACACCTGTCACAGCTGCATATATTTCAAAAGCTAAATTGTTGTCGTTGAAGCAGGTTTACTGCTCCTTAAAATCCGCTATAGATTTTCCTATGGCATTCTGTACTAGCTCAGCTGTGTTAATATGCCACCTGCCCAGTGGCCACTGCCAGATTGCATGTGGTGCGTGATATTCAATGGCTGTAGTTTTTGCCTGCCATAAATTGAGCGTACACGGGTGGCCAAGCTCTCTATTTACAGGCCTGTAGGCGCTGTAGGTAAATGGCACGAGTGACTTACATATATCTGCTCTTGCCAAATAGTTGTTTACTATACGCACGCTACGATGGCACGCAGCCGTTACCACAGCTCACCAACGTACGCGCATCTCGTGGCAACATTTCATAACCGATCCAACGAACCATTTTGTTCGAGAAGGCTCCTGATACACATCCCAGTGTTTAGAAATAAGGGCTATCCGCTTTGTTGTACTTTGTCCATTTCCACGCGAGGCGACAAGTAGATCTGTCAGCCGACTTGTCTGCTGGCACAAGCAGCCTTTTTAGATGCAATTTTTCATAATTTTCTACCATCGTGGCCGCTGCTGCGGAAACCCGACGTTAACATAGTATAAACATGGGCTGCCGGAGCTGCCACCCGAGATTAACATATACTTATAGTTAAACATTTATGTTTGAAGTTATATAAAAAACGTTACGCAATTGCTAGCCTCCACGAAACAGTCTTGCTAGGGTTCAGAAGACCATCAGACAATCAGTCTGCATAGACAATCGGTCATACAGCTCGCTCCGGCAGCCGCTTACCGCCTCGAGGAAAAGAGAGAAATTGAGAGAGAGGGAGAGAGAGAGCGAGGGAAAGAGAGTGAGAGAGAGAGAAGCGCGAGGAGAGAGAAAGAGAGAGAGAGAAGAGAGAGAGAGAGAAAGAGAGAGAGAGAGAGAGAGAGAGAGAGATGAGAGTGTGAGTTGCAGTCTAGACTGTGCAGTGTGAGTGTGAGTGTGAGTGTGAGTGTGAGTGTGGAGTGCTGAGTGTGAGTGTGAGTTGTGGAGTGTGAGAGTGAGCAGTGAGTCGTTGAGTGTGAGAGTGACGAGAGAGCAGAGAGAGAGAGAGAGAAAGCCCATATGCGTCCATCTCCCCTCTTATCACCACAATGTACAAGTCTACGTTTACCTCGCACCGCTGCGCGAAGGGAAGAGATAGCAAGGAGCGAGAAGCGAAAGAGAAAGAATGCAGAGACAACGCAGGCGAGAGCTAACGCGGACCGATGGGAGGCGTGCTCTTGATTCGGATTTGCCCTGGAGTTTAGCATCAGAACACCTGCCGTCAGGTGAGCGCTGTCGCTCTGCGGCACTTGTTTACTTTTGGCCCATTTTTAGCTCACCTTGACATCGTCAAGCTGAGCTATTGCCATGGGTCGTCGTCCGTCCGTCCGTCCATCCGTCAACATTTGGTTTCGGTCAACGATAACTCAGGAACCATTTGACCGACATGTTTGAAATTGGGTGTAGTTGTCACTGCTATGCTCCCATATGGAACGTCCTATTTTGAAGCACGCCAGTCGGCGTACTTTCAAGCCACGGCGATTTTTTGGGAAAAATGGAAATTGCCATTAGTCAGTTCAGGTTGAACGGATTTTGCTCATTTTTGGTATGTGAATGAATAAGGGCTAGGGGTTTTGATATTTAAAAAAAAATTATGCAAATTAGGTAGGTTAATTTATGCAATTTATGCAAAAAAATAACTGCTGATAACAAACAGTCTGTGGTGTCACACTCATCTGGTTCGTTTTACAAGATTTCATTGACAATATCTTTAATGCAATATTGGTATTTCCTATCCAGCCTGCCGATAAAATGTCTATATTAGAGTAAAGTTTTACGAAACATGTCGGAACGCAGCATAATCTATTTATTTCGAATGCCATTGCTACAAAGCGGGTATAGCGCCATCTACCGTCACAAATTGTGATTCATTTTGGTTTATAAATTATTATTGCGATATACAGCTAGATGGCAACCGTGTGCTACCGCCTAGAAAAATTTATACGAAGTAAACGCTTCCATGCAACCAATTAACCTTTGACAAAAGTTGTGTTATGGGCAGGGAAACACCATTGTCACGTGGTACATAGCAGCTACGTGGAATAAGCGTATCCTCTCAATCTTACACGTTACACATCAGGAGCTCCGCTTTTATAGGCAGTTCATAAATCTGAATATTATAAAAACGTTATTTGTGGTGAGCTACAGTGTCATTGACACTTTCATACTAGTATAACGTACATTAGGCAGTAGTTGAACGGGGTGGGGTGGGGGTTGCAATCCCCCCTCTAGATCCACCACTGCTTAGCATGGAACTGCAAAATTAATGGTAATTATAGCCCATGATGTAACATTCAAGAGTTTTGAGTTCGCAAACTTATAACGTCCGCGATTGTGTAGCGAGAGAGGAGACAAACTTTTACCTGATGCCATTTATTAATGCTTGTGGTGTATCCAGAGAGACATGATACACGATTGCGTGGTACAGCTTTGCTGTTGCATGATCCTGAGCGCTGCGCGCGAATGAGACGCGCAGTTCCGCGGGAATGTTCAAGTATTAAGAGCTGTCTGCAGTGGAGACGTGAGCTGAATTCGAGGCGCGGCGCACGACTCCACAGCGATCAGCGGATGGTCTGTAGTTTTAGAAGATAACAATGAAGACTGTTCTAAATAAGAACTATCGGCCGCTAAATAAGAGCAATATACAGACCTTTGAATTTCTTGAATAGTCAGTCAAAGGGCTTGTTGGGGGTCCATTATGCAGAGCTTCCAATTGAAATGGCCCATGAAATTGTCAAGTGGAATTGTGTTTTTCGGAACCCCAAAGAAAATGTCTCCCTCTTACATGCACCCCCTCCCTGATCAATCATGCATTCATGCGTAAACAATAACAGAGATGAAATTGTGTTGAGTTTGTGACTCTTGACGTACAAGCGCGCGTGACTGTTGAAAGCACAGGCACTTGGAACGTCTCAATAAAAATAGATATTCACACAATTTTTCACAATGATCGACCGCCTGTGTGAAAAATAGGTGAACGTATATCGCGTATGTGAAACATATACGGTTAGTACTCACTAGCTGTGACATATCCGTGACTAACTGACACCACTAAATTGGTAAAATGTTCCATGCACCTTAAGAAATGCTGAGAAATTACGAGGTTATCATCGCAGAACTCCCGAACACCGTACGTCACAAAGCTACATGTATCATGTATGTAAACAAATACGCGTGTTGCGAGGTGCTAGCCTCCGATATCCATTTCGAGGCCCGCTACGTACGCCAAGCATAAAGCGCGCGGGCAAGACGTCACACACACAGCTACGTTCATTGGCTAAAACAATCGAGTAGCGCAGTTAGGGATTTTCAGAATTATTTAATTTGAAGAAAACGTTCAATGGTCAATGAATGACGCACTCGACTCGTTCACTTCTGACAGCGAGTGAAAATGCCGAAAATTTCCCGAAAGTAGTTACTCTCAGCATTGGTTTAAGTTATGCACAAGCAAACTTGCATTTACACGTTTACATATATACTTAATTGCTAATTAGTCATAAAAAATGTTTAATTAGCAGATTTTCTACCTTATCTTATTTAATAGCAAAGTTAAAAGTTGATGTGTGCCACGTAAAATTTCTTTGCAGTGGAGCAGTTTGAAACATGTATACGAAAGACAGGAGAATTGTCACAGGAGGAGCAACTAAAATTATCCACAGATGTGATGCAGATAGATTTCACAACTGGTGGAAAACCACTAAGTGCTGAAGACTGTAGGTGAGCAGGAATTAATATTGCATATAAAGTAACTGAAATGGCCCGATAATATCTTGTTGTATGCATAGTTACCAATTTAGTGATGGGAATCGGTTGGAATTTCATCAACGATCATCGGTTGCACCCAACCGATCGATGATCGAAGGTAATCAGTTAAATGTTATTGATCGCGGCTACCAGATATTAAAATATATCATATATCTTATAATACAGTATTGTTTATAATACAATATTTTAAAAGCCATGTAACAGTATTATACTTGCTCGCAACAACAAAAAAACACAAAAATGAAATAAAGAATCATTTCATCAATGTTTGCAAATTTTATTTTAAAATATAAAAAAACGATAATCGATTATAGTCGATCATGGGACATCACTGGTTACCATCATTGATTGATTGGTATTACTGACAATAATTGCCAACCTTCCTGTATTTCAGTAAGATGGATGCTATTGTGGCTACACTCATTTATGCACTTGGAGAGCCTACAGAATGTGAAGACTTTTACCCATTTATTAAGCAAACTACTTACACATTATTAGACTCTCTTTGTGGAAGAGCGAGCAGTGCAAGTCGGCTTTACTTGTACTGGGCTTCTGTTGCAGTCATGTCAGGTGTCACAATGGTGCTCTAGCAATATTGTTTTGTATCGTGTTTTGCTCCCCTCAACTGATCTACATACGTGAAATAATGAAGACTTGCCAATTGGTGGTCGGATGGTGGTGGGAAGTATACCAGCAATAATGTTTATTGAAATTTGTTCAGGTAGAAGATAATGTACTGAATTGGGGGGGGGGGGTCAAGGTAAAATGTTTATTATGAGGTTGACTGGAAACTCGTTTTTTTCTGATTTTTCACATGAAAAAAAAGCCACGAAAACGGTTGACGGGAGACTGTGTAGCACTGCTTCCTAGCTATTTCTGCTACAGCAGTGTTTTTTCCATGTTTAGTTATGTTATTAATTTAATCAATTATCATAATTCCATTAGTCACGAGTTATAAGTTTAGTTTCTTTTGATTAGTTTTTGCGCTGCCTGGCCAACTGCTTCATTTTCGTTGTTCATTTTCAAGTATATGTTAGGATGTATTACGTACACGTTATTATGGTCCTGCACAATTACTAATGGAAACGTTCAATAACTGTAGCCTCTGTGACTGAAACAGTAAACAGTACTTTATAACGGCTGCAGCATTTTGTTCTTGTTCAACGGGTTTATCATATGGTGTGTAGCTCATGTTTGCGTTACTGCTGCATTGTACCAGCACGATATACTGTATATTGCAGTTATTATAATATTGTATTACAAGACTATGCATTAGGCTTAGTTATTATCATGACACATTTGTTTATTGTTCAATAAATTTGTTCAAACAGCTGTTCGTTATTGTCCGGAAATCATCATGAACTCTTGCTTTAGTATACACGTACATACTGTTTATGCTGTAAAGCCTGTTATTTTCTTCCACGCACGGGCGGTTTTTGAACACTACGAGTACGGTGTTATGCCCGGAACACGTATCGTGCTGAGCCGAATCTCACCGTGTGCCCAGGTATTGGAGTGAGTAATGTAATCGGGCTGCTTCTTATTGTAGCTGACCATAGCAGGGTGGTTAAGCCAGTCAACATAATTTCAAAATTCAACAGCAGGAAGTAGAAGCCAGCAGTAGTAGTTAGTAAGTAGCAGTAGCAGTGTGGAGATTTCAGGGGCGGATGACGTCATACAACAGAGACCAGTTCAACAGCAACAAGAGATGGAAAGTTTTCTCCAACGACAGACAAGCGCGGGGGAGGGGGTCCATAGCTACCAGATGTGGGAGGTAAGGGAGTTGCGCACCATGTACACGCACGGGGCGAGGGAGTTGCCCCACCCGGCGAGGCACGTGCCGCGGACGGGCGTGGGGCCGTGTGGTTGCGTACGCTCGGACATATACTGGATCAGAGGCAGTTGCATCACCCGTGCCACAGGTGTTAAAGCGATTAAACGCGTCGAGGCGGGGCGGGTGACAGCGACCAGGCCCTGAGGCACAGTGTAGCAGGGAGGCACTGGCTTGCATCCTACGTCACCGCAAGGGTCTTATTATAAGCCAGCAGATCCAACGGTAAAATCAGTCCGTTCTTGACGGCACGAACGAAACGAAACGCGCCGTCGGGTGGATCGAGCACACCACGAAGCAGGGACGACGGCCGAGAAGGTTATACCTCTTACTAGGGAGCTTATAGTCTTACCCGGGACAGGGAGACACTGCCATTCCGACGAACTGGCGCCGAGCCTCGGCGCACACGACGGCGGAGAGACAGACGGGAACGGCGCTCGGGGCTACAATATTAACCCGTAGAAGATATAGAGTGATGCAAGAATGTGTGAATAATAAGGCGAACCACTGACGACTGATTATAGCTTGTGAACAACAGTCGTTGCGTAGCTACGCCGTAGCTAGCTGGCGTTCCAAAAGGGTGGTGGCCTGTCACACTCATTGTGTCGCCGCCAGCGAAGGTAGGTGCAGGTTTTGGACAGGAGGTGTTTCGAACGTCTCTCTCTTTTTCTCTGCGTCTAGGAACTCTTAGCGTGCTGGAGGGGAGACGTTGTTTTGTCGTTTGCTCTTGCGTCAAGGCAGCAGGAGAGTCTAGTACGTGGTTTGTGATGGGCTTCAGCTATACGTAATTCTACGTGCGTTCGAGCCTCATCGTGTGCTGAGGCTAGTACTAATACTAGTACGTGTTTATCTGTGAACGATCGACGTAAAGGCGAGCAGGGAGTGAGTAGCGTTGTTTGTGATGGTTCCAGCCTCGTAATCCTACCCGTGACGTTCGAGCCTCAATGGTGTGCTGAGGCTAGTACTACTACTAGTAGTTTATCTGAACGTCGACGTAACGGCAGCAAGGGAGTGAGTAGTCGTTTGTGATGGGTTCAGCCTTCGTAATTCTACCCGTGCTTCGAGCCGTCAATCGTGCTTGCTGAGGTAGTACTTACTTACTAGTTAGTGTTTATCGTGAACGATCGACGTAAAGTGCCTGTGGAAAGAGGCGAGCTACTGCTAACTTGAGTGTTTTCTACGTGTGTGCGATCGGTGGCAGTCAGCGGGGCGACCTCTAGAAGTTAGAGGATGGTGAGGCACGCGTGTCCGGCGAGCGTGCGCGCCAGTACTCAGCAATAAATCGTACCCCGGTCCCATTCGCATCTACTCTTACATCTATCTCGCGCTTATTCTCGCATCCGCCGTGCCACTCCTGCGTGCCTGCGGTTGGGCGCGTGACACCCGCGGTCGTCAGAGGAAGCCAGAATTCGTCACAGTGGTCCGTGACCAGGTAGTAGGCGCTCGGCGTGGAGGACCACGCCGCGCGGAGCGAAAGACCGGGTCAAGCTGCCCTTCGCTATCGGCCAGTGAAATAAGTGGAGCGCCAAGCCGTACGGGCGTAGAAATACCAGCGGCAAACACCTGTGTACCGCCCTCAAGGCAGAAACGCTTGCTGTAATTTTTTTCCGGGGCGGGGATACAAACACGAGCTGGGAGCATCGGCACGTGCTGGCCGATGATCACCGCTGTTATCAGCACGAGCCTGTGATCCCGGCTTAGGTACAGCAGAGCGCACGCCGAAGCGCACTTAAGAAATGTCCCGGCCGGGGGAGAGCTAGCGAGCGGGAGGGACTGGCGCCGAGGAAAAGTCGAGAGGGACGCGCAGCGGAGCTGAAGACAGGACGATGCCCGCAGCGGCGAGGACAGAGAGCGAGGGCTGCGGAGTAGCCGGAGGCAGACTCCGCCAGCCGTCGCATAGCGGAGGGAGGAACTGGCCGACACAGCGAGCGGCCAAGCACGAACAGTGACGAGCTACGAGATAGAGATGGGAAGAATGGCGTCGAGAAGGACGAAGCAACCCGGCGCAGTGGTCTTGAAGGGGGCCGCGTGTGAGTAGCGGTCACGTCCACAAAAAACCAAAAAAACCAAGTACCAACCCCCACACCAACACACCGCCTCACTGAATTACTGCTAGGCCAAACACGGGCCTATTGATACCGCAGCTAGAGTTATTAAGCCGGCCGCGATCGATGTCCGCCGGGTGCGTGGCGTGTTTGCCTTCAACAACCTTTGTTCTTCCGGGGAACGGAAGCCGTTACCGGGCCTGGTGGGAAACGCCGTAGTCCGCCGCCACTTCGTCGTCGGACACCAATGCAGTCAGAGTTAGCTGAGGTGTGTATGTGAGAGAGTGTGGGGAGATCTGAGAGAGAAAGGGGAGTAGAGGCGAGCACGGGCCCTGCAAGAAGGCGGCGCACACAGGTTGCGCCACATGAGTGCCGTACTGTCTGAGATATTGCCCTGGGACTGGGGCAGACAGGGGTAACAGGAGAGGTAGGCTACGCTATATCAGGAGTTTAGGGATGATGTACCGAGTTCTCCGCGAATTATTGTATCTGTGTACGTAGTTAAGTACGGCCCATACGAAGGTGTTCTCCGGCGGCTGAGTACTCTCGCAAAATGTTAGTAAAGAATCATTCGCATGCGGAAGTGTTCTCCGGCGTGTGTTGTAAATAACATATTAGTTACGAAGCGTCTCACGCCGGGAACACAACCCGCCGCGTGTAGAGAAACGGCCAGAGCGACATTAAAACGCGACGAGCTAACTACCGCGCAAGGACGATGTCACGCCGCGTGTAGAGAGACGATTGCCAGCGGACAGAGCTGCGGGATGTATACATGCGCGGTTCCATCCGTGGCGCATGTGTGATGTTGATTTTAGTAGAGCTTCATTAGTTACGAATGAAATTCTAGCTGAAGTGAATACATGCGCTTTCACCGAGTACGCCGTCGTTCGCGCTTATTGGTACGCTGCTGCCGCGCCATCGGAGGTGCAGCTAGCTCTGTGGCGCGTGTCGGGTCCCTGCGCGGACTAGAAATGTATGAGAAATCATCATTAGAAATTGCGTAGGAACATTAAGCACGGCGGATGTCGTATTGACTCGTGTGCGTGCTGTTGTCGCTGCGAGCTGTATTGGAATTGTGTATTGGACTGTGTCCGTGAGCGCTGTTGGAGATTGCTAGCAGAGGTTGTATTGGACTGGAAGCTGCGCGTGTTGCTGACACGGTTTGTTGACCGGCTGGGGATCGCGGTCATGCGCGCATCCCCAGGCGTTGCCTTGCGGATGGATGACAGTAGACACGCGTGATATTGTATTTTGGGGGTTGTTGCATGCGTTGTTCTAGAGCGACGGGTGTTGGTCGGATTTTGACGGGGTTGTGGTCAGGCACGTTGTTTATGTATGTTAAGGGCGCGTGTTCACTATTGTGTGTTAAGGCGGGTATGATTTCGTACCGCCCATGGTTGTGGGTCTCTAAAGTATGCCGGTATTCGGTCCATGTGACCAAGTTGTTGTCGTTTTTGCGAGGGGTTTCGGTTCGGGCAAGTGGACATTACCCTTTTGGGTCTATATTGTGGTGTATCAATCTCTGGTGTTGCGGGTGCAGCGGTTTCCCGGCCAGCAATGGTCCGACTCCGGGGGCAAGGAAGCCGACGAATATGGTTGGCACCCAGGAGTCGCGCAAAAGGTGTGGGACAGGGCGGCAGTGTAATGCGAATTTTGTGTGCAATAGATGGGCGGCCCGCGAGCTGTTGTGGGCGTGTGCACACGCCGTGTTGACGCGTACGCTAGCCTAGCTAGCCTAGCCTGCACGCGTTCCAAAAGGGCGGCGTGGCCTGTCACACTCATTGTGTCGCCACGCGAATGGTAGTAGTGAGTTTTGGATAAGGAGCGTGTATATAGAACGCTCTCTCTTCTTTTTCTCTGGATCTAGGCCACTCTAAGGGTGCTTGAGGGGAGCCGACGGCATGTTATTGTGATTTGTCTTGCGTCCAGGCAGCACGCGAGATTAGTACGTGTTTGTGGTATGGGTTCAGCCTCGTAAATTCTACGTGCCGTTCGAGCCGTCAATGCGTGTGCTGAGGCTAGTTACTGACTACTACGTAAGTGTTTACATGTGAAGCGATTCGACCGTAAAGGCAGCAGAGGGAGTGAGGTACGCTGTTTGTTGATGGTCGTTCAGCCTGTAATCCTTACCGTTGCGTTCGAGCCGTCAATGGTGTGTGAGGTATGGCTACTACTACTAGTAGTGTTAGTCTTTATGTGAAGGAAGTCGACGTAAAGCAGCAGGTGGATGTGAGTACGTGTTTTGCTGTATGCGGTTCAGCCTCGTAAATTCTACGTTGCCGCCGTTCGCGCCGTCAAATGGTAGTGCTAGGCCCTAGTAACTGACTGACTAGTAGTGTTTATGTTGAACGTGATCGACAGATAAATTGCCTGCTTGGAAATGCAGGGAGCTACTGTAACCTTGCAGTTGTATTCTACGTGTGTCGCGCATCCGGTGCGGTCAGCGGGCGACCTCTAGAGTGATGGCATGTGTCGAGAGCACCGCTCGTGTGACCGGTCGATCCGAGCGGTGCTGGCCAGTACTCTATGCGCAATAAATCAGCGGACCCCGGTCCAGATCGCATCTACTCTACATCTATCTCGCGCTTATTCTCTCATCGCCGTGCCACTACCTGCGTGCCTGGGTTGGGGCCGTGACACCCCGCGGGTCGTAGAGGAAGCCGAATTCGTCACAATAGCTAAGAGTTATGTTAAACGTGTAATAACCTAACGAGGTAACGTAAACGTGACATGAGTAATATATATTGTAGACACGTGATTCGCACTACCCTAGTAGAAGGTCTGTAGTAGACTGATAGAGATAAGGCAAGACAAGAGTAATGTTCACTAGCTGGTGTTTACTCAATCTCTAATACAATACATAAAGTCTCCGTGCACTACCGAAAGCAAGAGCGGTTACTACACACTACACCTTTCTCAGCGGGTGGCTGGTCCAAGCCTCGAGAAGCGATGGCTTCCACCTTATATACGTCGCGCCCCAGTCCCGCGATCGCGTTTCTTCCCTTACGTCACAGATCCCATTTAGCTCCCCTTCTGACCAACCGGCCTTCCCGAACACGGTGGAGTGAGGATTTCAACCGCTATCTTACAATACCGAATATGGTGTAGGTGCGCGGTCCATGGTCCGATTTTGGCCCTGATGTCATAGATCATCTGGTCATTGTCTAAGCTGTCACAATGCGCAAGGATTCGGGGATTCATGACCGGGCTTCCAGCTAGACGGCGCCATCTCGAGTCACGGCTCTCTTTGACCTCCGTCCCGCCGCTGACTCTCCCGTCCCTGTTTCATACATTCTCCTGACACCGGTTGCGTTCTCGCATTACCATAACTTTCCCTGGCGTGTGGGGTTTCGCCCGCTTACAATATATATATATATATATATATACGCTATATTTGAGATACATGCAGTGAATGTTATTCGTATACGATGAATAAAACCATTTGTTGTATAAAGACTCTAAGGACTTGCGTTCATTTCACTCTGGGGTTTTTCTTGCTACTGCATCACCGTCCTACCTTTACGGTAGGAGCAGAAAATGATCCCGACACAAATAAATTACACGTGCTAACCACAGCACGTGTGAAAGTCCAGTGCATGTGGCTACCCCTAGGGCCACTACAGTAGTAGTAGTAGTAGTAGCAGTAGTAGTAGTAGTAGTGGTGGTGGTGGTGGTGGTGGTGGTGGTGGTGGTAGCGGTAGCAATGATAATGACAATGGTTTTATTTCTTGAACGGGCCCTTCTCTGGGCATGGAAGAAAATACACATGTAAGTTACATAATAACATGGCAACATTTGACAAACAATTAAATAAACTGCAAGATTTAACAAATAACTGTGATAGTTGCATGTGGAATGCCAACACAACGAACGGTATACCTAATACAAATGAAGATACCTGTACATGTATATTTGAAGCATCGACTTGGACAACATGCATGGGTACTTGTGTGAATGCCTGTGGTGCTTGTGTGGATGCTTGCTAGCAGGCAACTCCAATGTTCTTCGTCTGTGCATCTGTAAACAACAACATCGTCCGCGGTGCCTGTTCAGCCTGGGCAGTTCACTATGGAAGGCCATTACCGCCAAAACCTACCTATTTTAATCGCGCTTAAAATGTATTTTAAGCGCGATTAAATTCCAGCCAATCAGAACAGTGGTTTTTAATCGCGCTTAAAATGTATTTTAAGCGCGATTAAATTCCAGCCAATCAGAACAGTGGTTTTTAATCGCGCTTAAAATGTATTTTAATCGCGCTTAAAGTGCATTTTAAGCGCGATTAAATTTCAGCCAATCAACAATGGTTTTTAATCACGCTTAAAATGTATTTTAAGCGTGATTAAATTCCAGCCAATTAGAACAGTGGTTTTTAATCACGCTTAAAATGTATTTTAAGCGCGCTTGAATTCCAGCCAATCAGAACAGTGGTTTTTAATCGCGCTTAAAATGTATTTTAAGCGCGCTTGAATTCCAGCCAATCAGAACAGTGGTTTTTAATCGCGCTTAAAATGTATTTTAAGCGCGCTTGAATTCCAGCCAATCAGAACAGTGGTTTTTAATCGCGCTTAAAATGTAT
>NW_014577660.1:155332-159659 GCF_000485595.1 Priapulus caudatus | reverse complement strand
TACGAAACTGTCGGAACGCGCATAATCTATTATTTCGAATGCCATTTGCTACACAAGCGGTATAGCGCTCTACCGCTCAATTGTGAATTCATTTTGCGTTATATAATTTATTTTATTGCGATATACAGCTAGGATGGCAACCGTGTGCTACCGCTAAGAAAAAATTTATACGAATAATACGTTCCATGCAAACCAAATTATCCTGTGAACAGAAAGTTGTGTTCATGCCGGCCAGGACAACACCATTGTACGTGGTTACATAGCAGCTACGTGGAATAAGCGTATCTCTCAATCTTACACGTCTACACATCATGAGCTCCGCCTTGTTATAGCAGATCATAAATCTGGAATATTATAGAAAGACGTTATTCGTGGTGAGCATACAGCTGTCATGACACTTTCATACTAGTATCACGTACATTAGGCAGTAGTTGAACGGGGTGGGGATCGCGGGTTGCAATCCCCCCTCTTAGATCCACACTGCTTAGCATGGAACTGGCCAAATTAATGGGCTACATTATAGCCCATGATTGTAACATTCAAGAGTTTGAGTTCGGCCAAACTTATAACTGTCAATGCGATTGTGTAGCCGAGAGATGGCAGACAAACTTTTACCTGATGCCCATTTTATTAATGCTTGTGGTGTATCCAGAGAGACATGATAACGATTGCGTGGTACAGCTTTGCTGTTGCATGATCTGAGCGCTCGCGCGAATGAGTACGCGCAGTTCACGCGGAATGTTCAAGTATTAAGAGCTGTTCTGCCAGTGGAGACGTGAGCTGAATTCGAGGCGCGGCGCACGACTCCACAGCGATCAGCGGATGGTCTGTAGTTTTAGAAGAACAATGAAAGACTGTTCTAAATAAGAACTATCGGCCGCTAAATAAGAGCCAATATAACAGACCTTTGAATTTTTGAATAGTCAGTCAAGGGTGTTGGGGTCATTATGCAGGCTTCCTAATTGAAATGGCCATGAAATTGTCAAGCTGAATTGTGTTTTTTCGGAACCAAAGAAATGTCTTCCCTCTATATGCACCCCCTCCTGATCAATCATGCATTCATGCGTAAACAATAACAGGAGATGAATTGTGTGTAAGTTTGTGACTCTTGACGTACAAGCGCGCCGTGACTTGTTGAAAGCACAGGCACTTGGAACGTCTCAATAAAATAGATATTCACACAATTTTTCACAATGATCGACCGCCTGTGTGAAAAATAGTGTGAACGTATATCGCGTATGTGAACATATACGGTTAGTACTCACTAGCTGTGTGACATATCCGTGACTAACTGACACACTAAATTTGTAAAATGTTCCATGCACCTTAAGAAATGCTGAGAAATTACGAGGTTATCATCGCAGAACTCCCGAACACCGTACGTCACAAAGCTACATGTATGTAAACAAATACGCGTGTTGCGAGGTGCTAGCCTCCGATATCCATTTCGAGGCCCCTACGTACGCCAAGCATAAGCAGACGCGGGGCAAGACGTCACACACACAGCTACGTTCATTGGCTAAAACAATCGAGTAGCGCAGTTAGGGATTTTCAGAATTATTTAATTTGAAGAAAACGTTCAATGGTCAAGAATGACGCACTCGACTCGTTCACGTTCTGACAGCGAGTGAAAATGCCGAATTCCGAAAGTAGTTACTCTCAGCATTGGTTTAAGTTATGCACAAGCAAACTTGCATTTACACGTTTACATATATACTTAATTGCTAATTAGTCATAAAAAATGTTTAATTAGCAGATTTTCTACCTTATCTTATTTAATAGCAAAGTTAAAAGTTGATGTGTGCCACGTAAATTTCTTGTGCAGTGGAGCAGTTTGAAACATGTATACGAAAGACAGGAGAATTGTCACAGGAGGAGCAACTAAAATTATCCACAGATGTTGATGCAGTATGATTCCAACTGGTGGAAAACACTAAGTGCTGAAGACTGTAGGTGAGCAGGAATTAATATTGCTTATAAAGTAACTGAATGGCCGATAATATCTTGTTGTATGCATAGTTACCAATTAGTGATGGGAATCGCGTTGGAATTTCATCAACTCATCGGTTGCACCAACCGATCGATGATCGAGGTAATCAGTTAAATGTTATTGATCGCGTCTACCAGATATTAAAATATATCATATATCTTATAATACAGTATTGTTTATAATACAATATTTTAAAAGCATGTAACAGTATTATACTGCTCGCAACAACAAAAAACACAAAAATGAAATAAAGAATCATTTCATCAATGTTTGCAAATTTATTTTAAAATATAAAAAACGATAATCGATATATAGTCGATCATGGGACGTACATCACTGGTTACCATCATTGATTGATTGGTATTACTGACAATAATTGCCAACCTTCCTGTATTTTCAGTAAGATGGATGCTATTGTGGCTACACTCATTATGCACTTGGAGGCCTACAGAATGTGAAGACTTTTACCCATTTATTAGCAAACTACTTACACATTATTAGACTCTCTTTGTGGAAGAGCGAGCAGTGCAAGTCGGCTTTACTTGTACTGGGCTTCTGTTCAGTCATGTCAGGTGTCACAATGGTGCTCTAGCAATATTGTTTTGTATCGTGTTTTGCCTCCTCAACTGATCTACATACGTGAAATAATGAAGACTTGCCAATTGGTGGTCGGATGTGTGGGGAGTATACCAGCAATTAAGTTTATTGAAATTTGTTCAGGTAGAAGATATGTACTGAATTGGGGGGGGGGGGTCAAGGTAAAATGTTTATTAGAGGTTGACTGGAAACTCGTTTTTTTCTGATTTCACATAGAAAAAAAGGCACGAAAACCGGTTGACGGGAGACTGTAGCACCTCTTCCTAGCATTTCTTACAGCAGTGTTTTGTTCCATGTTTAGTTATGTTATTAATTTAATCAATTATCATAATTCCCATTATTCACGAGTTATAATTATAGTTTCTTTTGATAGTTTTTGGTGCCTGGCCAACTGCTTCCATTTTCGTTGTTCATTTTCAAGTTATGTTAAGGATGTATTACGTACACGTTTTATGGCTGCACAATTTACTAATGGAAACGTTCAATAACTGTAGCCTCGTGACTGAAACAGTAATACGTACTATATAACGGTGCAGCATTTTGTTCTTGTTCAACGGGTTTTATCATATGAGTGTGTAGCTCATGTTTGCGTTACTGCTGCATTGTACCAGCACGATATACTGTATATTGCAGTTATTATAATATTGTATTACAAGACTATGCATTAGGTTAAGTATTATCATGACACTTTGTTTATTGTTCAATAAATTTGTTCAAACAGCTGTTCGTTATTGTCGGAAATCATCATGAACTCTTGCGTTTAGTATACACGTACATACTGTTTATGCTGTAAAGCCTGTTATTTTCTTCCACGCACGGGTGGTTTTGAACACTACGAGTACGGTGTTATGCCCGGAACACGTATCGTGCTGAGCACGAATCTCACCGTGTGCGCCAGGTATTAGTGAGTAATGTAATCGGCTGCTTCTTATGTAGCTGACCAATAGCAGGTGGTTAAGCCAGTCACATAATTTCAAAATTCAACAGCAGAAGTAGAAGCAGCAGTAGTAGTAGTAGTAGTAGCAGTAGCAGTGTGGAGATTTCAGGGGGGATGACGTCATACAACCAGAGACCAGTTCAACAGCAACAGAGATGGAAAGTTTTCTCCAACGACAGACAAGCGCGGGGGAGGGGGTCCCATAGCTACCAGATGTGGGAGGTAAGGGAGTTGCGCCACCATGTACACGCACGGGGCGAGGGAGTTGCACCGGCCGAGCACGTGGCGGACGGGGTGGGGCCGTGGTGGTGCGACGCTCGGACATATACTGGATCAAGGGAGTTGCATCACCCGTGCACGTGTTAAGCGATTAAGCGATCGAGGGGGCGGGTGACAGCGACCAGGCACCTGAGGCACGTGAGAGGGAGGCACTGCTTGCATCCTACGTCACCGCAAGGTCCTATATAAGCAGCCAAGATCCAACGGTAAAATCAGTCCGTCTTCGGACGGCCACGAACGAACGAACACGCGCTGTCGGAGGGAGAGCCACCCACGAGCAGGACGACGCCCGAGAAGGTATACCTTATACTAAGGGAGCTATAGTCTACCCCGGACAGGGAGACACTGCCAATTCCCACGAACTGGCGCCGAGCCTCGGCGCACACGACGGGGAGAGACAGACGAGGAACGGCGCTGGGGGCTACAATATTAACCCGTAGAATATAGTGTAGCGAATTTTGTGTGCAATAGATGGCGCCACGCGACTGTTTGGCGTGCACACGCGTTAGCGTACGCTAGCCTAG
>NW_014577660.1:128148-155307 GCF_000485595.1 Priapulus caudatus | reverse complement strand
CACACACACACACACACTCTCTCTCACACACACACACACACACACACACACACACACACACACACACACACACACACACACACACACATATGTATATCACCTGTTCGGCGCATAACAAACTGTGCGGCACATCAGTTTGGATATAGAAACCCATAATAAAGCATCACATTTTAAAAGTAGAGTAAAAATAATGTACTTCTTGGGTCATTCAGTTCAGTTTTCTGCCGACAGACGAGCTTATTCCACTGAGATGTGTGTGGAATGGATCGCAGCTCCATAGGGACAATCGAAAAGATAAAATCATCAACTAAATTAGGTATAGGTGCCTATGTAGGCAGATACGCAGATAGATGGAGGGTGGGTAGTGGATAGGCTGGCAGGCCGGTAGGAGGTTGATTGGTGGGTGGGTGAATGTGTGGATGGGTAGGCAGGCAGGCCGGTAGGTAGGTTAGTCACCGTTGGTGGGTGGGTGGGTAGGTTTTGCGTGTCACGATGTACACCAATACCTCGGAGATGTGATGGACATTATAAGACATCACACAGTCCGATCGGGATACTTATCTTTTCTTAATTAAGACTACAATTAAGATTAGAAATGCAATGGTTGAGCAGGTGGTTGTTAGGTTGGTATTTGTTGTTGTTGTTGTTGTTAACATTTTATTCTTATTATTTTTGTCGTTGTTGGGCTGTTATAGGATTGGTCTAGGTGATGTAGATGTTATTACGAGAGCTGTTCAAGGTTTATTACCTCCGCGCAACGGAGTTGCAGGGAGGTAATGTAATCGCTCTCGTGTGTGTTCGTGTGTGTGTGTAGCCAGCAGCGAGCCAGCTGTTATACACACGCACAACCGATCGATTGATTCAGCACCAGCTCGCCTTAGGGCGTCCAGTCAGCAGCAGCTCGCCTTAGGGCATCCAGTCAGCAGCAGCTCGCCTTAGGGCGTCCAGTCAGCAGCAGCCAGCAGCGAGCCAGCGGTTATACACATGTATACATGTTACACGCTCGCGGAGGTATGCACTCTCTTTGAGTGCCCTCTGTCTAGTTACAAAAGTGGTGAGTTGCCGATTTTATTACAAACACGGATAGGCGTTATTGCATAATTAGTGAGCTGATTCTATTAGAAAATCTGCCAATTTTATTACAAAAAAGTTGAGTTGATACAAAAATGGTGGGTGAATCATCTTCCAAGGCTGATGTCATTCGAAAAATGGGTCCCACAGTTGTGTGTATGTGTGTGTGTGCGTGTGTGTATTTTGCTGTGTGTTTGTGGTTTGAGGTATGTTTCTATGTTTGTCTCTCTCTCTCTCTGTGTGGGTGTGGTTGTTGTGGGTATGTGTGTTGTGTTCGGTGTGTTTGGTGCGTGGCGTTGTGGTGTTGTGTGTGTGTGTGTGTGTGCTGGTTGGTGTTGATGTGTGGTTATATTAATATGTTTGTCTGTGTGATGTCTGGTGTGGCGCTGGTGATGTGTCTGTGTGTGTTTGTGTGTGTGTGTGTATGCGTGTGTGTGTGACAGTGTGTGTGTGTTGTGTGTGTGTGTGTATGCGTGTGTGTGTGACAGTGTGTGTGTGTGTTGTGTGCGTGCGTGCGTGTGTGTGTGCGCTCGCGCGTTATTTTTACCGCGGTAGAAATCATTCAACCGCGGTTAAATTATAGGTCTTTTACCCAATTAGAAGCGTCGTTGAATATTGACTATACGTGGGTACTGTATGTAATAAACTGTATCTACATTAGAGCCTAAATAGATTTAGAATAACGGTTGCATAGCCGCGAGGACTTGCATGCCTTGGCGATTAGTCAAGGAATTTCATGTTGCATACACTTTTTGACGAATTTAGAAATAGCTTAGTGTAGAGGGAGGGGCGCCGACAGGGTATGGGAGGGGAGGGGTATCTCCCCCTCCCACAAGCTACAGCCCTGAAAACGTCGCAGTTAACATAGCGCCAAGAGAAAACCGTTTGTAACCACTGTGGCTAGATAAAAACGCCATAATTAAGCGCCTATAGCTTTGTTTTACAAACTGTAATTGACAAACAAAAAATCAAAACTAATTAAATGCCGAGTCATGTAAATAGTCATCTGTATTAAAATAACTGTAAATTTCGACGAGAAGCATTTTCGGATAACAATGTACGGAAATAATCTTGACAAAATTCATTGTAGAATACGAACAACGTTGGTTTAAAAATGAATTCCCCAGCCCTACAACGACTTTACTTTTTCACCTCATCATCATCACGTTTAAAAAATAACAACATTTCAATTGAAAAGTTGTGGATCTGCAATCACGGATGCAGTATGCGTTCACAAATAATAAAGTTAATATACTCCGTTTAACATAATTGATGATTATCCTCTCACATTGCATTCATGATGGTTGCGTACGTTCAATTCTATATAAATACACTGTGACACCATGTACATTCATAGATGTTCAGTAACAGACAATACATATGTGTGCACTACGTATCATCAAAACTATCGAAACATCGAACTATCCCTCTTAATAGCGATACAGTTTTGGTCCGATATAAAACGTCATATACTACAAATTTTATATGGATACGGGAAGTCAGTTTTACACTGATGTTTAACGGCAAACGTTTACATAAATACTAGGGTCACACAAGTTGGGACGGTAGTTAGATTTATAGCTAGGTTCTTATGTAGGTTCTTACAATTAAGCTTAGTTTATTCACAACCATATAGCGTTTCTTTCACATTGTCACGTTTTTGAAACAATTGTCAATCTTGCATTTTTATTAGGCAACTAGACAACGGAATTGTATGTTAATAAACTCAAGTTAACGCATACTAAAACCAAACACCAAAAGGTAAACACTAAACTATTTCTATGCTAAAACCACATGTTCATGCTCTGCCGACTATATCCAATATATAAGTACAGACATGTCGCTCTTTCCCATTCCCCCTCCCATCTCTCTCTCTAGTTTATGGCATGCAGCGAACTGTATTTTGTTGAAATGTATATCGGTAAACGCAAATATTTACTGGCTATCATGTCAATATGTTAAAATATGCGTATGAGTTATATACCTTTTCACAGTATTGTTACATAACAGAAAATCTACCAAAGGAAATCAAACGCATGCAAGCGCTGTTTACGGTGAATACCGGCATATGCATCAATTAAATATATTACCACAGAATCTAATTATATCATCTAGGCAAATACATATCTCATATTACATACTGTACCTATATGTAACATTGGCTGCTCTACAGTCAGAAAATATAAATTCTGAGCGCTACATGCGTGCTGGTATCTAGAGTTCATTTATACAAGATTACATAATATCTGAAGTAAGATAATGAGGGATCACTTATTATTAAAACCCTTAAATATATATATATATATATATATATAATATCAGGAGTAGATAATAGAAGACTTCTATTATCTACTCCTGATAATATATATATACGTATATATTTTTATATACTCTACCTGTATCCTGCAACTCATGCAAGACACTAAAAAAATATGTTACGACTACAATACTCTATTATGATAATATATTATTAATAAGTACACCATTATTTAATTTCCTATGAATTCCGAGTAAGTAAAATATCAACATTTGTCAGAAAGGAGATGGCATAGGTAACCATGCTTGCGTATTTGATTGGAGTTGCTTGCGAAGTTCGGAGTATTATTCAGAAGCCGTGTTAAAATAAGAAGCAACGTTCATGTTAAAAATACTGTGTATAAATCTCTCACATGTTCCAAACTAATGCAACACGTTTTTATACTGCATACGAGCTTAGTATGCATCACAACATAAGGATATAAATACACTATATGTCTCATATACGAACAATACCATGAATAAATCAAGGTAGATGACCTAATATACTCAGTTGAAAAGGAAATACAAGTTCTAAAGCCTTATCACCGGTATGATAATTTCAACGTTCACACACTGTAAGGACCATGGGAAGTATTCATTACATAATTTTTCAAATTGAAGTTGATATATTTAATATCTCACTATCAATATCAATATATCGTGAAATATTTTAAGGCATTTAAATACACTGGCTTACATCTCCCGCGCAGCTCATCGAATCATTACAGGCGGGTCCCAATGGCGTCTAACGAGAGGCGTGAAATTGCCAGCGTAGTTTAACGTTAGCGTGAAAACCGCTTTCCCCCTCAGCTATGATGAGTGTTCGCCTGCCGTGGCTTGTGAGTTCCGTTTAGAAACTAACGTTAGTGTGAATTACGGAGATATTTTAACTATCCGACAACTGATTGTGAATGAGAAGCAGTACACACACGCGTGTGCACGACGCACGCACGCACGCACACACGTAAGCACACACGCACCATTATATAGGAGCATTAATACATAATACGTACATAGTTACATAGGTGTATGTGTATATAGGAGGAAAGCAGCGAATAGGCTGGTTGAATCAAATCACCCACGATATATCCTACGATGACGATTTTTGGGTCATAAATATGCATATAATGTATTTTTGCACCTTGCGGCGACAGATCCTGTGTATGTGCACACGTGTATAACAGACGCATCACGTATTACGCATCATTACATCGGGAGTGAATAATAATAGATCTATTATTCTTCACTCCCGATTACATCTAATAAGAGACCCAACTATTATCCACAAGTGTTATATGGTTCCATACAAACATCTCTCACAGCAAGGAGGAAAAATATATTTTTCGCCTGGCTAGATAAGCATTGGCAAGATTACTTTCTTGCTGGATGGATAGATAATTAATCATCTAATAACCTTTTCTTAACCATAGCAACATTCACGGCACGATTAGAAAATTGTGTGATCCCATGTGTACAATTGCATGACGAACACATTTTCCCACAAAACTAGTTGCTGAGCATAATTCATACTAACACACATGAAAAGAGCTCTTTCAAATTATTGCCTAAACTAAAAAAATAATAACGTTAATAAAATATACATATTTTTTCATGATCAGGTAAAAGATAAACACGAATTTGCATCTGTATAGCCAAGCAGTAGCGAGGTAGAATTGGAAAAGATGGCTGCACGAATTACATGAAGCAGAATTATAAAAATTCTCTATCCTTTCTTGCAGATCCTTAATCGTTGATACAGTATAAATATAATACCATAACCGTCTCATAATTCAAAGCCCTCGAACTCCCAGGCCTCTCTCTAGTATACAAACAGAATCAATGTACCTGTATAATGAGGTAACATGTATTAATGAACCCTGCTGACACCATGCACGAATAGCAAAGGCATGGGTGCACATACGTGAATCACATAAATGGCTCCCGCAAAGCATCGTCCTCCAATTCCCTTTGATCTTTATACTTCCATTACAAAAATCAACGAATTAAAAAGAGTTTTCTCATCTGCTCATAACTAAAATATATCATTTTGTAATAAATGCTTTTCAAATATCACTATAGCAACACTACACCGGCGCCACAACATGATAGCAGGCATTGCACTACCGAAATCGCCTTCACCCAACAAGACTAGTTCTATGCACTTATAAAGCTGAAGCAACAAATGCTCTCAATCAAAATACATGTCTACTTCTCGCACCTTCCAGTTTCTTTGCACGAAAAACAAGGGCAATATTTTTTTACCTCATCTTTTATATCTTTTACTAGATGAACGAAACTGGATGAACTGAATGACATTCACCCTAAAAACCAATTGTTTGACATAGGTTCTCTGAAAAGTGCACACTATGACAACAGAATTTGTGGCACACCAGGAGCTGGTGTAGAAAACGAATATGGCAGCAATCGTGCCATTTCAGAGTGCTGCAAAAATGCTAATCCACACAGTCACGTCAAGAGAAGGGTGCATTTTTACAAATTGTAACAGTCGGCTGTGATTCTGAATGCAACTGACACAAATATTACTTTTACTCACACATGAATGTGTTGGCGAGTTTATTTACCCACGATTGATTCCGAGAATGGCTTGATAATATTCATTTCATGCGTGAAGACTGAGAGGCGCTATTTTCCGTCGTCGATCCAGGTTTTGGCGGTGGAAGCACAACAGGCAGGATGAAGGTGGCTAGCAAGATAGCAATGTGAATGTAGAAGTACATGGACCTGAAATAGAGACAGATTATCAGTATTTCCTTAATTTGAAATACATAACCAGTGCATCAACATCAGAAAAAAACACACAGAAAAGGCGAAATAAGACGGCCCTAACCACACTGACTTCAACTCACTTAACCCGGTCGAGTCACGGTAATCGTCAGAAACAAACACAAGAGAAGCTACAACACTGAGACAATATTATCCATGATAAATACTATTCTTACTTGTAGATTTGTATAGAAGGCCAAAATGAGAGTAGCATGAAGGGGAAGGTAACGTATGCCACTACTAAACGACATGCAAGGAACGTCATCACATGGTACAGCAGGACCATCGTTCTAGACTTTTGAAAGACTGGTCGAATGCTCCGACGTACCTGCAAACACAAAGTACAAACTTAAACACATAAACCTATTAAATAGGCAATCAATGTGAATTGGTCAATATGGCAACATGCATATCCTAAGGATATTCCCGAGATGTTCTTGTAAATTATGAATGCGCATGTGTAGAGTCACGAAAGACAGAAGGATGAACGCATGCAAAGACTTCAGCACCTACGAGAACCATTAAATAATCATCAATGCCTGTCTATGAACTAACTATGAGTGTGCAGGAATGGGCTACATCGCGGGTCACGTTAGTAAATCGTGATATGCTAATTATGTGCCAGTGCAATATGGATTTATACTGAGATGTTAGCAATGAAAGTCGTGACCACTAAATTTGCGAATGAATAGCACTACCCACGTAGCTCTTTGTTTCACCACAAGGAAAAGTATAAGAAACCCAATGCAATCAAGCAAATCTTTGCAGCATGGCTGACAATGATGTAATCCGTGGTACAATAAAAAAGATGACAGCTGGCAAAATAAACGCGTCGGGTTTAGCTGGCCACTCTTAACTCAAACTCAACAGAATTGAGCCAAATTGGCTTGTTTATTAAACGCAAACGGTCACACGAACAATGTTCATGCCAAATTTACATTGAAATAGAGGCAGCACTTGCAAGTAGGCAATATTCCGGGTTCCCTCATACCATATCATGTCATCCTATAACAGTGCGTAGGGTACACAGGTACAGCTAGAGAATGTGTAGCATTGGATAGTGGCTGAAATTTGTAAGTAAATAGTAGTCGATATGAAACAAATCACCCACATTTCGTGCGGCGATGGTCACGAGAGCTCCAGCGCCAAACGTCAGGTAGTATCCCGGAAAGAAACCATGCCAGTACGCGGACAGTAGATATGTCAGGAAGGTCTTCATACAAGGGGCGCGCTCGTAGGCAATCATGCGCAGCCAAACCATCGTCTGCGTGTTCCAAGACGCCAAGGAGTCCCGCCAGCTGAGGCTAAACTATAGAGCGAAACATGCACACACACAAATATATATATATATATATATACATCATGATATACATAGGAATATATATAGATACATATATAAAAAGTTCCGTTTTCCAAATGCAAGTTATAGATTACACAGAAAATATTATAATTCAAACAGCTGGAGACATATTTGCACAAACCTTTTCGCTTTATTGCTTTTCAGGTGCATTGCAATGGTTCCAATGCACCTGAAGAGCAATAAAGCGAAAACGTTTGTTTTAATTCTAATATTTTCTGTATATATACAGGTACATACACAACAGCTGTTTGTGTTCAGTATTTGGAAAATCTTTTTAGCATGCAACCTGCCGAAATTATTTCAACTATAATGAAGAATCAGGTGTTATTCGCAAACATGCAAATAACCAGCGAATATTGATTGTGATCAGTTAAGAATTTCCACCTAGATTTTTTATCTCACCTCGAAACGAGCAATGTGTACGGTCTGCACCAAATCCCATCTCTCTGTTCCATCCTCATTGTAGCCATTGAACCCAAACCCGCTGGCATTACACACGACATCGGCTGTAAAAAGGGATAACAATGTTAACATTCAGCAGGGCGTTTGTGCAACTTTCTTACAGCTTTGAGAACCACATATACATATATATTATATATATAATATGCGGTTCGTCTTTAAATTTCCAATGAGCAGTCTCACTGTTGCTTTTAGCAAAACTAACCACAGCATTTTAAAAAAGACAGGTCTCGATTACCATAGAAGTTTTTTATAGTTATTATGCACGTATCATAGCAATATGACTATAGGAAAACTACGTGAAATTAAACTAACAATTTTCCAATTAATCTGTGCCCGTGTATATTGCACAATCAAACAGCCGCTCAAGGCCACATATAGTAGTTAACCATACCACCTGTTCACATATAGCAATCAGTAACTTTTGTGTTACTAACCTCTGACTAGGTGACTATATACACACATAAAATGAAGACATATTACAATTTCAGGTGAATCAATATTTTTTAAATTTAGATTTGACTAAATGATACTTTTAGGTGCTTTCAATTTCTATATAAACATGGCTATCTTCTGTAGTTCGCTTAATCCTTATCTTGAACCAATGCAGAGGTGATCAGTAATTCTCATTTTCAGGGTCAAAAGTCACAATAGACAGTTACCCATCACATCGTAGTAAAATCCTCAAATGAAGTAAAAAAAATGCCATGGAAAAATAGCATAAAATAAATCACGGTGCTGTGCTAATTGAATCAATATTGCTGCTAGCACTGCTTCTTTGCTTGAGTGCTACTGCTGCTGTTGCTGCTTCTATTGCTACTTTTACCAGTTCCAGCATGCCATCACTACCACTTACACCACTACCACCACTACTGCATGCCTCTGCCACCACCGCCAGCAGCAGCAGCAGCATTAGTAGTGATAGTGGTAGTATTATGCTTTGGCATGCATTTGATTAAATACAATGACAGATAAAATAACATATATATATGACGTATGCTATGAACAATTTTAATGAGACTGTGTTTAGAATACTTGCTCCCCATCCAATGTGCCAGTTCACCTTAATTCATGTACCTTGAGTTGGTCAGCTTATAAAATAGAATTTGATATACCACTAAAGGAATATATTAGGGCATCAGTATTGCAATGACAACACTACCTACATTAAAAATAATATAACAAAAATTCCCAGGACAGTATAAAATCCATGCGAAACACTTATAATAGAAAGAGCTAGACTATTATAAGTAAAGCAATAGTATTCAGTGATGGAAGAAGAGCAAGCTATGCCTCTTTATCCCCTGCTAGTAACTGCTAGGTATTGGGATATATAACGGCTGGTATTGTAACTCCAAACACTATACACGCTGTGACATTCACATGATATTAACAGAAAACGTTCTGTAGGTGCAGGATGTCAATAGATTAATTGCATATATTTGGTCAAAAGTGCGAGTTCAAGCCCTTTTATGAAGAGAAATCGCATGCAGCAAAAGCAGTGCATAAAAATGATAATTTCAAGCTTTTCTACACTCTAAACTAAGCTACTGCATTCATATTGGAATTGAGTGGTGATAAATTGCCCAGAGATCAATCGGTGAAAATTGCAGAAATGTATGCCTGAATCCAAGTTTCCTCCTGCTGATGATCTGTTGAAAATTGCCTCTTTAAGCTGAATATATGCACAATCTAGGTGAAGACAAATAGGTGCATCGCTATTGCTGAGGATGGTAGGATGGATGCAAGCGCCATTCTACAAGCTCCTTCTGACTATGTCAAATGAGCTAAGAGATAGGCTGACTAGCTCACCTGTTGTAAGAAATAATAATTATAGCTACGCTAATTTCGTGTGGCCATACACTTTTAACCCTTTATTTTAAACTCTTATTTAAATATATAAGGAAGCACATCTAGTTTTGCTCAGTCTTAGCAGATCCACTAAATTATGTCCTACTTCAAACATGTTTCCCTAATCCTGTGCAAGAATTTAGAACCTTTCTTACAATAACCATATATCTCAAATATGAACTAAACATGTCTTTTCTTTCTCGTGCTATTGTGAAACGACAGAAGTAAAGATGATACTCATGTCTGAAATCTGAGTAATCGAGTTATAACTGGTTCTAAGACAAATCCCCACCCCCCCACACAGGACATATGCCCCAGGATAATTACCCCTGGACAATAGGCCTAACCCCTGGTATAATTACCCCGAAACAATCACCTTCCATGATTTTAGTTTTACTTATTTTTGAGACAGTATTTAATTTAATTTCTTAAAAAAAGAAAAGTGCTGCGATACCTTATAATTAACATATGCAGTGTGGATTGTTTGGTCGTTGTAAATAACTATAAGTAGACTTGTAACAGTGTTCAGTGGTTCCGGCAATGGTAATGATACAAAAATATCAGTATACCGGTATATGATTATAAAAGCACTATATATGCTATTACTATCGATGTTATATATCACTTACCCATGACCCAAGCAAAGTAATATTTAGCTCTAGTGACTGTAGTAGCACAAAGAATATATGTTGTTTTTCCAATAAAGCCAGTGTTCATGAGAAACTTCTCCTCTGAAACATACCAGAAATAAAAAAAATCACAAGTGAACTCTTAAAAAGGAATAACTTTCAATTGTTTTACACTTGCATGATTATGAATTTTGTCCAACTACTGTAACTCAATTATACATGGAACCATTCATTAGAATCAAGGCAACCTCATTATAACTGATTTCATGTAAATGTTGGCAAGCTGCACCTTGAACTTTTTTGAATGTGCTAAGCTTCATATTTTGTAATTTAATAACCTATATCATAAAATAAGCACTGCACCTACTATTATTCACAAGAGTGCTACATGGTCACTCACTCACTATTCCACAGCATGGATGAATAAATATAGAAGATTTACTAACCTCGTATGTACTCCATTGGAAAAAGTGGCAGCAATTTCAGGTTGACAAATACCAGAACTAGGACAATACCTAGTTTCTCCATGACAGCTCTCTGTCAAAAAAATGAGCAGTGCACCTCACTAATAACAGATTTACCTGATGCATATTCGTTTACTACAGAATGTCCTCATCATGCAACATTAACACAATTCATACAAATGTACAGAAATATAAAAATGTTTATAGGGTTCATATGCCTTCTTTATAACTCTATAATTAACAAGCATGCATATATGCGCACGCGCGCACACACACACACACACACATGCGTGCGCGCACACACACATGCGTGCGCGCACACACACGCACGCACGCACGCACGCACGCACACACGCACACACACACGCATACACACACACCACACACACACACACACACACGCACACATATATATACGTACACACACACACACACACACACACACACACACACACCACACACACCACGTGCACGCACGCACACACGCACGCACACACATATATAGTATGAACATATATCTATACAGTGAACACGAAAGACCACTCTAACAGCCGTTCCAGCAATGATACCATGGGTCGAAATCCTAAGGGGCCCGCGGGCCCGATGCCTGTATTTTAAGGTTCGTGCCTGACATTTCTAGTACTAACAAGCCTGACGGGCCCGTATATTTGGCACAGCGTGGCAATTTTTGAAATTTTTTAAAAGGCACTGTTGCTGGAACAGCTAGTAAAGTGGTCTTTCATATTCATATATGTATGTTTTAGCGAGTGTTTTAAATTCAAACGTACAACAGGTGATGGTTCCTTTGAAGATGGTACATCCTTAAAGGTGGAACCCTGAAACATAAAATCAGAGGCAGCATTGAGAAATAACATTCAGTTCGCTAAAATGAGCACTAATTTTAATTAAACATTCTAAACTAATAATGATTATAGAAATTTGCAGGTACATGCTATTATTTATGCACTTAGTTACTATCATAATATCAAGAGCGTATAAAGAAGGAGAGCGTACAACGGTAAAATGCTGAAACCATGTTGCAGTATTAGTCGAATTAATAAACTTTCCCCGTTTTATTTTGACGATTCTTTGCAGTATGGATCAGATGTCCTACCTTGTTCATATAAAACAAACCGCTTGTCCCTACGATGACCCCTACGCTGAGATAATGAGTGGTGAAAATCTGGTATTTTCGCCGAACACCGACTCGACATTAAGGCCAAGACACACTGCAGCGACAGCGACCGACCGTAACGACAAACGACAAAGTTGTGGCGACTGGCGCAAACACACTGCAGCGACAGCGACCGACCGTAACGACAAACGACAAAGTCGTGGCGACTAGCGCAAACACACTGCAGCGACAGCGACCGACGTTAGGTCAAAGTTCACCCAGCACTCGCCACAGTGTCAGTGGTACACATCATCACATGAACAAATGGCAAAAACTCATGCTGCTGCTTTTAAATAACAGGCTGCAAAAACTCTCTAGGTATAAGGATAAGATAATAAAGTAAAATATACGCAGCAAACTATCATGTACTCATAGATATAGAAGAAGAATATCTATATCTATGCATGTACTGTACGTACTGTGTCTAGCTTGCCACAGCTTGCACACTTTGGTTAGACTGGTTCGCGGCCCCATTGTTTGTGACATGCAGCGCGAGTTTAGCGCTGGAGACCAGACTACGTCTTGGCTAGCATTATGGGTTATTTATGACGTAATCGTTATGTCACGTGCCGATGGAAACGGCTGCGATTGGCTATTTATAAAGAGTCGCTCGCGATTGTCGCTGGAGAATAGAAACGTTCCTAATTATTTTTGTCGTCGAGGTTGTCACCGGTCGTTGTCGCGTGTGTGTGCAATGGCTCATATAGGAAACAATAGTTTCTAATTTTCTGAAAAGTTGTTTGTCGTTACGGTCGGTCGCTGTCGCTGCAGTGTGTCTTGGCGTTTAGTCAGTACTGCGACCGACTCTCGTTTTGTGGCCAGTATGTTGCTTCCGGTCTCCGCTGTGTAGCGCCATGGTAGCGCTGACTCACATAATACTACCAGAGTTTACTATACATCCAGCGTGAGGTGGGCGTGAGGTGGGCATAGGTGTGGGTCATCACTATGGCAATCAATAACAGACGTCATTCATTCCATTTGTCAATCATTGACGGAAACACGCGAGGTCTCCCGAAGTTATCTCAAAGCGAGAGAGGGTCGCAGTGCCTAGTCATCTGATTCGGATTTCGGCAAAAAAAACGATTTCGCTCATTATCTCAGCGTAGGGGCATCGTAGGGACAAGGGGAACAAGTAGGGACATTTTATATTAGCAAGGTAGGACAGCTGATCAATAATACTGAAGAATCGTCAAAATAAAACGGAGAAAGTTTATTTATTTGACTAATACTGCAACATGGTTTCAGCATTTCACCGTTGTACGCTCTCCTTCTTTATACGCTCTTGATAATATACCGGTACTCTAAAATTCTAGGAGTAAGTATCCCTTTAATACAGTTTTAGTCAACCCACTGCTGCCATCTATTGTCCAATTTGTTCATGCTTGAATATTGTAGCTTTTTATGTGAGAAAATATTTGACATATATTTTGACACAGAATTGCACTAAATTAAACTGGAAACTATTTAGACTATTATGTGTGCTCTTACATTAGCAGTGGGAGAGCGTGACTGCAGGCTCCTCCCCTCTATGTAGTCTATGTAGTCATTGTACTGCGAACATGGTCCACACAGGATCGTTTGGAAGTTGAGTAGGTAACTAGCAAACTCAATTGGAGGGGGAATTTTCCTGAAATCGAATTAATTTATGAATGACACCTTGTACTGTTTTTCTACAAGTTCAAACTACTATGACATGTGGATGCATCCAAGAAGCAATATATACACTTGCGACTCTCTCCCTCTATTAGTTTATGCATGTGAGTCAATCGTTTCATTAAAATAGCATGAGCCATGACACCGGGTAGGAACTCAACCTTGTATAGTACTAAAGAGGATAATAATTATCTCTCAAACTTATTTACAGAATGAAAGTGTCAATGACACTGTAGCTCACCTTGGGTGTGATAGAAGAGGGAGGGGGATATATAAAGCAAGAGTATATATGGGAGAACTCCCATTATATAGCATATCTCCCATTATATATACTCTTGATAATGATATATGCATAAGTTTTGATGTGAAAATAAATGTTTCAGATCTAAAAGTCTGAAATCTTGACGAGAGATGGCGCTACGCCTAAATGATCGCCATTTCGGTTTTCGAATATCGCGCAAATAAAAACAAGTGCCGCAGAGCGACAGCGCTCAACTGACATGTACTGTAGCCGGGTATTCTTCTGATAAACTCACTGGCAACCGAATCAAGTGCGCCCTCCCGCCATCGCGTTGATAGGCTTTGCTATACCGGTAGTACAGTAATAACGATATAGCTGTGCAACTTTAATGACTTCGCTATATTCACGTTATCATGGATATGCGTCGAACGCGAGCGTAGTGGTGGTGGTGGGGGGAGGGTGGGGGCAGGTGGAGAGGGCTCTAATAGCAAAAGCAGTTCAGTCAGCAGCAGTTGAGGGTCAAAAGGTTATCAGACACTTACTCTTCGCACGTCAGCGGAAAGTAGATTTCACGGTCCTTTCAATAAAGTGACAAAAATGGTAGGTCAGCGCTGAAACAAAAATGTTTTGCACTCGGTCCGTTAAGCCATGTCCTCAGAAAATGTCTGATATCTGACCGTTCCCCCACTGCCCTTTGACCTGTGACCTCCAATTTCGCGCTGGTGATGGGTTTCCTCCCCATCACACTCATCGAATATTAAGAGCGTAGGTCGAGCCGTTGAGATTTGTGCCGCAATTCCGTATTTCCTTCTATACCTTAAGTTAAGGGGGAAATATTCCCCCTCCATTGACACATCTTGACCTTTGACCGCCAAATTCGACATCCCGAGTCCTTTTCGCGATCATCCCCGATGTCCCGAATATCAAGATCGTACGTCGCGCGGTTAAGATTTGTGCCGTAACTGTTGACACACGGACGGACGGCCGGACGGACGGACGGACATTCATGCGATTCTACAAGCGGCATCTGACTTTGTCAGCTGAGCTAACAATAAAATATTCCAGTCAAATTACTGTAACGAAGAATCTAAAACACAATATTACATGTATATAGGTATGATTGTAGAGTTGTTGACCAGTTAGACGAAATAAACGTAATAGGACGTTGTCATCTCTCCCATAGGAGTAACAACTGTTTTGGGGCTAGCCTTACACATTCATTTAACAAAATCGAATGAATTTAGATGGCCATTTTCATTTTTGCCAAAAAGTGGGCGTGGCTCGAAAGTAGGTCGACTGGCATGCTCCAAAATAGGAAGTTCAAACCTCTCCCATAGGAGTAACAACTATATGCAATTTGAAACATGCGGGTAAAACGGTTCTTGAGTTATCGTTGACCGTAGCCAAATGTTGACGGACGGACAGAAGGACGGACGGACAGAAGGACCGGACGGACAGATGGACGTACGTACGACGGACGACACCCCATGGCAATAGCTCATCTTGACGATGTCAAGGCGAGCTAAAAACGACCTACAAAAGACATTTTCATTAACAGTATCAGGAGTGAATAATTTTTTAAATATTTTATGACTATTATTATTTGTGTTATTTATATTATTATTGTTTGTTTCTATTTAACTCTGACAGTATATACATAGCAACTGCATGCATTCAGCTATAGAGAAGTCCGTACTAGATTCATACCTCACAGCATGTTTTCTACATTCGGGGGAAAGCTGTTCCTCGGTTTGTGCCAAACCATCGTGAATGTTGAATGCTAGTGTTGTCATCTTTTGTGTCATAACCATAACAGGCCTGAAAACAAAAAGTAAAATGAACAACCAATAGACTTCTCATGGAATCCCTGTAGGCAAGTAAGGAGGTTCATTCATTTGCATATGGCTATGTGAACAGAAACACATGGTAAACATCTTCAAACACATTCAAACCAACCCAATGAAGTATTACTGCTATCAACTACCACAGCATTAGTGTAAATTGTAATGTAATATTGCATCAATAAGATATTGTCGGAATTTTACTGGCCAAAACAATGTCATATTGAGAATATATACAAACATAATGCAGTGTGCACTGCTCCTTTTCTTTATGATAAAGACAAAAATTCACACTTAAAAATGTTCTGATAGAAATGAGTAAAACACACTTGCAGCACTTCGACATACAATAGCAACAAGCATAGCAGCAATTAAGACATTATATTCGTATTATGGCTAATGGCTTTCTGGTGCTTAATTACCAACTGCTATTACCACGAACATAACTCTCTATGGGAACATTGCTATATTATAACTATATGCTGCTGTTGCGACTGCTACTGCGACTACTGCTGCTATCACTTCTTGTGCTACTGCTGCCACCACTTCTCTAACTACTGAGGACTGCATTGGCTGCTTCTGCTACATATACTTCTACCATCAAAATATCATCAGCATCATCATCATCATCATCATCATCATCAGCAGCAGCAGCAGCAGTAGCACTAGCAATAGCAGCATGAACACATCAGGAGTAAGATAATATATTACCTATATTATCCTACTCCTGAACACATCTATACAAGAGAACACATTGTAGAGATATGTTCATGCTCCTACCGCTAGTGCTTCCGCTGTTATTGCTACTATGGCCACTGCAAAAGCGGTAGTGTTGAGGATAACATTATAAATGCAATTATAATATACATGTATATTAGAAATGCAAGCAAGTCAAGGTTTGAACCAGCATCCATTAGAATGCGCAAAAGTAAAAGTCCATCGGTCAAAAAGTGAAAATTCATTAGCACATTCCAGCCACATAGAACCATCTGCCTGCATTTATAATATACTAGCAAAGTACCCGTCCTTCGGACGGTGGGAATTGGTGTATGAGTGTATTAGTGTTGTAGTTCACCTAAGGATCAAGGGCTTCTTTGTAAAGTATGTTTTTGGTCTTCGTGGGCTGTGTGTGAATGTACATCGCCCTGGGTTTGCCTACTTAATTGTGAGAGGACAACATAGAGCATGCCATGGAAGAAGACAGGTGTGGTCAGGCCCAAGCCTATGGTAGTGAAAGTCTATGGTAGTGATGCTGACGGGTGCGGGGATATGCTGTGAATGTAGAGATGCATGGTTTAGCTAAGAAGTACTTTGAAGAAGTAAAATAGAATACAAAAGTTTATTTGATGAGATTTACAGGTGATGGGCACTAAATTACAGAACTTCATGGTATACAACGTTGGTAGTGTCGTAAACAGAGTCTGATTTCCCTTGAGTTTGGTTGTGAGTAGTTTCCAGTTGAAGCTTAATTTATCTCAGCAAAAGATTTAGCACGTAAGAAGTCAACGTAAAGTTGGCCATGAGAGAAGACGGGTTTTGGGAGGAAAATGCCCAGCTTCTTGAAAGTTTGACCTTGCGCTTTATTGATGGTGATGCAGTAAGCCAAGCGAATAGGGAACTGGCGGCGTTGAAGTGTAAATGATAGCTTGGCATCGGACGGAGCTAATAATATTATTACCCTGGGTATATGTTTGTTCATTGCGAGGGCCGGTGAGTATTTCTGCATGAAGTACGTGTGTGTGAAGTCTATGGATTTTGAGTCTAGTACCATTGCAGAGTCATTCTCGAATATTTCGATTTAGTTTTCAGTGATAGTTTCTATGAGTTGTTTGTCAGCAGTTTGGATATAGTTTTCGGGGGTGAAGATTTTATCGCAAACGTCCTTTTTAGTTTCATCTAATTGCCTGACTGTCTGGGACATGCGTAACTGTAACTAATCCTTCGGACGGTGGGAATTCATGAATGATTGTATTAGTGTTGTAGCTCACCTAAGGATCAAGGGCTTCTTTGTAAACTATGTTTTTGGTGTTCCTGTCCTGTGTGTGAATGAACATCGCCGTGGGTTTGCTTACTCGTGAAAGGGCAACATAGAGCATGCCATGGGAGAAGACAGGTGTGGTCAGGTCCAAGCCTATGGTAGTGAAAATCTGTCGTTGGGCTTTGTTTATTGTCATAGAATAGCAAAGGCGGATAGGAAATTGCAGTCTTTTAAATTGAAATGGAAGATCTGATGTTGAAGGAATGAGTGGTATGCGTGGTATGAATACGGTTTTGCCAGTTGCTGGTCCATGTAGGATGACGACGTCTATGACGTTGGCATGGCAGGCTGTGACTCGACAACGTGTTCCACTGGTGATGTTGGGTGGGTGTAAAGATGTGAGGACACTGATGGGGGAACCAAGTTTAAGAGTAAATTTGTGTGGTGGTAAGCCTGCGGTATTAAGGGAATTGAAGAAATCCACAGGGAAATGAACAGCTTCGTTGAGAGTTAGAGTAGAGTCCGACAGACCCTTCCAGAAAAGTGCCGACTCAAATTTATTAGCATTGTTGTAAAAAGAATATTAAATTGATTTATTTTAGACCAAGATCATAAATAAAGTCGAGAAATATAAATTAGTCTTCCTAAACAATATTTTTCCATCAAAATATGTATCGGGGTTTAAAGTTGTAGAAAATAAACAGACTGAATGATAGTTTTGGTGTTTTTGACTTTAAAAGAAATTGTTAAGTAAAAAAATGTTTTTTTGTACCTACCGACCTACCCTTTAAAAAATTGGATTTGGAACCGTAAAGAGAGATTTCAGCAGTTTGTAAGAATTGATAATTGATAATAGAATTGAAATCCCCAATATCAGCAGTTTGTTTGGAGAGCAGTTAATAATTTCAGGAAGTGCAGGAGATAAAGTGCAGGAGATAAAGGTATATTAACTGAGCTAAAAAGTTTTTGGCGTGAATAATACGTGGCGATTTCTCGGCGATTTTGTTGCTGGCAACAGAATCGCCGGTACGGTCGATAAAAATCGTCACGTGTGCGCCGGGCTTAACGTATTACGCAAGTGTGCTGCCACTGCGCCACAGCGCACTACAATGGTAGTGACGTCGATCGATATACCGGTCTGATATCGGTAGACCAGTGTTGAATAAAACGGCTTAAAATTCAACTTTATCGTGTTTTCATCATTGCAAAAGTGCGCCTATACCACTCTATGAGTAGTAATGCATCTTGAGTTTACAGTCAAGCAATTTTAAATCATGCGAGCAGATTCAGAGAACATAGGTAACAAAAAATGGGCTGTTCCCTTTTATAGTATAGATAATCAAGAGCGTATTAAGAAGGATACACTTCCTTCTTTATAGACTCTTGATATAATGTATATATAATATATATAATTGCAGTTATAATGTTATCCTCAACAGTCAACACTACAAAGCATAGTGTTTATATAGTAAATGCAGCCAAGACAATAAATTAAATGAATTCAACAGAAAAAGTACCATATTAGAACTAAATATAAACAAATTTGCTTTTATAACCCCCTGATTAAATGAATGAATGAATAAATAAATAAATAAATAAATATATATATATATATATACCCATTAGAATGATTAGATAAAGTAAGATACAATCCAAATGTCTCTTTTTCCCAAAAATTTCTCCAATTTCATACCCGCTAATGTCAAGGACGTAGACACCATAGCTCTTTAGTCTGTACCAGTGCAATACAGTCAAGTATGCCATGGAGTACACAAAGACAACCCTGTAAAGAAAAGTTACATGTGGTAAATTTATATCATCAGAGACTTCTTTGCATTCTATATGCAGGCCTCTAGTCTACATCACTCACAATTGTAGTCCGGGATGTGCTGATGCCTGCAACTTTGACTACAATTTAAAAAAACTTGTGTTTCTGGCACTTTGGTTTTTGCGTGCCAAAAATTGCATGCTAAATGCATATTTTTGCATCTCTGTTTGACATTTCTAGGCCACCCTTATCTTATCACAGGATAACTGTCAACTACACTGTGGTACAAGCTCATAATGGTTAGTGACTTAATTGAACTGACTTCGGTGCCGTACTTATGGAGAGATATGTTTCTCGCATACTAGGTATGAGATATCCCCCGAGATAGCCACCGAGATAAATCCTCGGGATAACTTGCAGACCCTGAGATGGGTTTATCTCGCACTACTTTTTAATCCAATGATTTTCCTTAATTACAAGGTCAAAGGTGACCTTTACAGTTTTTGGCCAAATTAATACCCATAAAATTAATTAATAAATAAAAAATAAAAAATAAATACAAATAAATAAAATAATACTCATACTGTGATAGAACCTATTAATCTGTGTATCAAGGTATTATTATCTAACCACAACATATATTTAGAGCTGTTATTCGCTATTTTCCCACCCCTGTCCCCGGGAAAAGGGCAAGACGATTAGCAAAGGAAAATTTGCAACCAATTAAGTTACACTATATTCAATAGACTCAAGCATCATGAGGCTGCATGGTAGATAAACAGTCTTGAGCAAGTCTTTGCACAAATACCACATCAGTTAACCTTGCACTCCTGTAGACATGCCTGTGAGGATGAACGGCTATATTATATATATACAGTCATATATATATAATATAATTATAGAAATGTAGTCAACAATAGATAAACTAGAACGAATAAATGAATCAATTACAAATAATCTATTTGACATAACTTTGATAGCTTGTAACACATGACAGTTGCTGCGAGCTATACGCATCAATGATCACTATATCGATTTAATTTAGTTGCGAGCAGTCATATATATATATATATATATGCTATTCAGAGTGAATATACTTACTGCCCATGCCAATATTTATAGTATGAACCTCGATCAAGATAGAGTCAAACTGTACACAGCCAAACCTGTGTTAGCACACACCGGGCAGTAGAATGCACACATAACTATTAAAAAACTCTGACTATAAAAAAATTAAAAACATCTTTATATGCTGCATTGAACGGCTGATATACAATAATGGTACCACTATAGAACAGACATTTGTCTATAAAGACACTTTTAGCATTTCTATTGAGTGAATCATATACTCATGTTTGACCATATAAGGGTCACTGCTGGGAAACCCTAAACGTGTTCTTTATAGACAGCTAGCTTTCGATCCTACAGAGGTTTTTACTAACATATATATATACGTTTCACTGACTGAACCTAGGGCCGGAGAGGGGAGAGCAGCCAGTCAGCCACCTACCCAAGATGATAGAGGCGCTTGGAAGATATGAACAGCACTAATTTGACAAGATAAAATGTACACACGTGCACATACATGCATACTTTGTCAGCATGTATTTTCAAGCACATCTTATAAGGACAGTCTCTGCGGTGAATACGTTTGTTCAGCAAAACTTTATTGTGATCTCTGATCACGTGTTCCTGTGTCAGTGTAAGCCAAAAGGATACAAACATCACAGATTTTATCAGCACCTTTATATCGTTTTGCCGAGGTTGCAGTGTTGTAAAGATTAAAGTCAAAGGATGGTTGTGGTAATAATATATTATTAATTATTTACTAATAAATAACAAGACAATTTTCTCCCCGATTTCTTGGGCAACCTAGATTTTATGGACCCCAAAAAATCACTGTTAGTGTTACCCTTCATAGACTGCATTTCTCAGTCCACGAAACAAAGTTATAATATTCAGATATACGAACTATTAGTATTAGTAGAAAATTGTCTTACTTCTGAATATGTTGTGGGCCCACTGTTCTTAGTAGCATGTAGCATCCTAGAACAAACAGTATGACATTCCAGCTGCGTCTGCAATAAAACAAACTCTAGTACAAATGTTGCAGTTTTTAACAGATTTTCAGGCATACATTTTAAAAGATATAATGGATAGTTTGCAGTGGTATATATAGTTTTTGATTGTAATCACTGCACTTAGCTTAAAAATTAGATTTGTAAGCTATCGACTTGCACCTTACAAAACACTACGTAATACTGTTATCACAAAAACAAACTGAACATCATATTTTTTCACTGCTTTATCTATCGTCCCAGTCCTAATATGCATAATGATAGTTTCTAACGTTCTATATAACCAAGAAATCATTTGGATGCGGCCTAATATGTATCGTAGGATATAGCCTATGTATACACAGTATACTCACTGTAAGTTGTAACTCATGCGTATAGGCCCCTACATAATCAGTATTGGATTTAGATTTCGTGTAATGATAATCAATAACATTATCTATATCAATCCATACTGTGGTATGCTCTACCTGCCAACCTGATATTACGCTGATTAAACACTATTCTGTAGTGTGATATTTGCTTTATTGACATACACTTATGTCCCTGAAACAAGGACACAATTTTCTTTCCTTTATGGCATAAAGTAGTAAAATTGTATCAATATGTGCAGTATATGGTCACGCTTGGCATTAGCCTGAGTGCCAGTAAAGAAGTTAGTGCTACATCCAAATGACCAGAAGAACTGCATGAAGACTTCATGAAGGTGTCAGCATGATGAGGATCAGCTGCCCAGGGCTCCCCCTACTCTGGATTTTTTTAAAGTTTGAACCAAGACTTGAGCCACCAGTTATATTTTAGCAACCAATGAAAAACTACAGACACTGTTCACTTTATAAGCTATATTATCACATATCATATTATGTTGCTATTGCAAGGCAGAAACAAGTATTGTGTATGGGAAAGGAGGCATACGAAAACATTTTTAATAAAGTAATCAAGTAAAAATAAAATAATGTAGTTTAATCTACATAAAACTAGGTTGTTTTATTTAAAGAGAGTTTAACATGACTAGATTACAGAATTTGTTAGTACTTATGCGACACTGCAATTTGACGATTTTATTATCAATCACAAATTTTGTGAGCTGTTAGATAATTCGCCGCTGTAAGTAGTAAAATCGCCACCGTTATTTATTCATCACATTTTGCGTAAGTGGAGAACGCCAGCGGTAGCCCTGGCCGTCAGCATCTGATGTCGTATAGAGAATGAAGAACCATAGCACTCCGATTCATACATGCAAACGCAGTTAGCAAACTTTCATGCTAGCTCTTCTTGAAATGTCTCCTAAAATTAGCCTATCCTAGCTAACAATTAAGCCATATGCAGCTATAGTCCACCTATTTGTTTGCTGTTTCATAGAAGCAGTTTCCCCCAACATGTTATCTGATAATGTATGTTTGCATGTGCATGTACCAACCTCAAAGATATAGAGTATTGTGCTTACATGTATGGTTATTTTCACGTAGTATACATTTATTGCATATATAAAAAGTCAAGAATAATAATGAAAAAAGATTGCATTCAAAATGTAAACAGGGGGAATCCCAGTAATTTTATTCCCTAAGCCATCAATAGTTACCTACAATTTTTATAACGCATGCTCAAGTGCTATATATGTTATGTTATGCTATATGTTCTCATACTTGTCGGTGTCCACTACACTGGATATAATGACAAGGTATAGTAAGTGCCTTCAGGGATAAACCCAATAAACAAACAAGTGCATAATGATGCATGATGTGAGTGCAATGCAACTGGTGTCCTGGGTTTGCGTGCATGTGGGAGTGAAGCCTTGACTTAAAAATGTCAACGTCCGTTGCTTCCACAACACCCACGGGTAGGTTGTTCCAGATTGGAATCATCCGGGGGAAAAAAGAGTTTAAATGCGTTAATTGTTGCTGCAGTGCAGGTGCCGAAATTTGTGGGGGTTTTCGATCTGGTACCTGACATCCCCGGGATCAGATATCTATTCGCCGGTATTGCTATGAGGTGGTTTACAAGCTTATACATCACTACACTCGAGTTAAAGCGTCTACGATACATAAGTTGTTGCCAGCCAAGTTGGCACCGAGCTGCACACCGAGCTGACGTACTGCTATATCGCCCATAGGTGTTTGTAACAAATCTTGCAGATCTGTTTTGTATCATTTCTAGCTTTATATTTCTCTTGGTGTGACATATATATATCAAGAGTACATAATAGAAATATATGTCGCCAGTCGGTATGCATACATGCATGTACGTGTGTGTGTGTGTACGCGCGGGTGGATAGGTGCGGAGACGGATGGGTCCATGTACGTGTGCTTGTTTAGAAAAACAGTAACATATTTCTGTATACTATTTCTGTAACTAGTTGTGAAAGCTAGATCCATACATATACATTGCTCTTAATGTTTGATGAACGATGTGTCACAGATCATCACATAGCGCCCTATATCTACATAGGTCTCGGGCATGTAGCACTAGCAGCACGTATATATTATAGGTCAATACGAACATCCTCCTCATAGATTCAAGTTCAAGAGAGGATGGCATAGATAGTTTATTAAGGTTTGGATTGCGCATGGGTGTAATAATAAATGGGTCACTATTCAGCTATAACAAGGTATGTGTCACTGATATCCGAAAAAGCACAATTAAAAGCATCAGAGAGCGGTAATAAAATTGAGCTAAGAGTATTAGTATAGCGGAAAACGAAATCATGACACTTACCCACCCCAGCAGAACACTCCTATTGTGAGTCCGATTGCTACACAATATATGTGCCTCACCGTTGCTGTTGTATGTGAAGGATGAAACGATAGCCGCAATATCACTGATGCAATCAGGGACATTAACATAGAACACGTGAAGTTAACCTAAAAGAACAATGCAAATATTATAGGCAAATATACAATTGACGCTGCCAGTGGCAGTGCAGTGAGCAGTGCCACACGCATCCCAGAACCTGGCGCGTTTTCTAAAAAGTTCTAACAGTAAACACTGTATATTACTTAGTTAAATTTGCACTCTGGTAGCAGATTATAATTCTGTACCAACACTGTCTAATAATTATGAATTAACGAAAAAGCACCTGGTCAATCGGAAGTCCAACAGCTCTGGATAAAGGTTTTAGGAGTTGCGATCCTTGATACATCGCAATATTTGGGCGTGAGGGTACACCATACGAAAACAGTTCCATGGCACTGATCCAGCGATACACTGGCGACTATCGCTTTCAACCGTGTTAGTTATAGCTAAAGACGGCGAATTTCAAGTAAGGGGACAGTCAACGTGGGCCAGTCTATGTAGGTTCCTTCATTCCCTTGATACCTTGCGTAAATGGCGGACGGATGAGCAGTGTCTAACTTTTGTGTGTAGTAAAAAGACAACGATACAAGTCAATTTACGAGCACAAATGATCGATTATGACAGTAATGTAGTAGGTTTGTACATAATAAATGTCTAGATGAGTTTAATATTTTGGTAAATGTTTAGGTGTCCTCTGTGAGTGTGTTTCAAGTGCTAGTTGTCAAAATTTAATTTTTGTAATATGGCAAAATGAAAGTGCGCTGTAGGCCCTACGCCTACAGTACAATGTACTGTTACTGTGAGTGTGTACAGTACTAACGTACTCGGTGTCAAAATAATCATATTTATAGTTAAGCTGCATGTTTGAAGGTCCATGGAGATATGATTTATGTGATTACCTACCAAATTACCTGTGTGAAATGGTCGGTTGGGTTAGCTACTGTACTGGTTGTATGGTAAATACTAAAATGGTTACACTTACAGCCCTATAGACCGAAGGTGCGATAGACCGAAGGCCCGATAGACCGAAGGTTTATTCGAATACGCAGTGGCTACACGTCCGGAATCTGTCGCCTAGCCTCCAGGCTCCAGGCTACGCATCCGGACATCCACTAATGCCGTATTCGAACGTGAATATGCCGCACATCCACCAATACCACTATAAATCATATGATGCCACTATAAACCATATATATGCCCTAACCCTAACCCTAACCCTAACTCTAACCCTAACCCTTTGCAATATTTGGTCTATCGGACCTTCGGTCTATAGGGCTGCCCCCAGTGAAATACCTGGTATAGCCACAAATTACTAGACCAATAAATTGTGCCCTAAAAATTTTTATATTCTGATGTTATTTTAGGGCCCAATAGCCTTCCATAGACAAAACCTGTGAATTCTGTCATGCAAAATGTATGGCAACCTTTTCACTATTTAAGGCCGTGTTACATAGAAAATCAAAGAAATACCTAAAGCCGTCGCTTTATTAACATCTTACCTACTTTACAAAACACTTGTCATGCAGTATTCTCTTCTTTAATCACGTTTATTTTATTAAAACATCACGACATAAAAATCGCGCAAACTTCGCTACACACAAAACTGCCAATCTTGCATCGAACCGCACAACGACATTTCTCACCGGCCAATGAAATCATCGCTGTGTCGCTGTCCGGTGCGGTTGAATGCAAGATTGGCAGTTTTGTGTGTAGCGAATTTTGCGTGATTTTTATGTCGTGATGTTTTAATAAAATAAATGTGATTAAAGAGGAGAATACTGCATGACAAGTGTTTTGTAATGTAGGTAAGATGTTAATAAAGCGACGGCTTTAGGTATTTCTTTGATTTTCTATGTAACACGGCCGTAAATAGTGAAAAGGTTGTCATGCATTTTGCACGACAGAATTCACAGGTTGTGTCTATGGAAGGCTATTGGGCCCTAAAATAGCATCAGAATATAAAAATTTTTAGGGCACAATTTATTGGTCTACAAATTACCTTCTACTAGTACTAGCTTTTAAATATGTGGCGAGAAGACGTGATGTGAAACAGTCGTAGAGCCTGGTCCGGCCAGGTGAAATCATGCATCCATGCATGTATACATCCGCCCACACACGTATCAAGAGAGACATGATACAAGATTGCGTGGCATAGCTTTGCTGTTGATCCTGAGCGCTGCGCGCGGATGAGATGCGCAGTTCCGCGGGATATGCGCACGCGGCCGCGGGGATGTTCAAGTATGAAGTGCTGTCTGCAGTGGAGACATGCTCTAAATTCCAGGCCCGGCGCACGCAAGGTGACCAGATTTTAGAAATGTGAATACGGGACAGGAAACGATGCGAGGGAGAGGGGTCGAGCGACCGAGCGGGGGAGGGTGTGGGGGTTTTTTGAATTGGGGGTGCAAATCATGCAATTTAACACACTTTAAAGTGATTTTTTTTATCATTTCATTGTACTGCAGAAAAGGTACTTTTTGTTAGGATCCGTGACTTTTGAAGCCATCATGAAACTTTATGAAAGTTCACCGAGTTTAAAATTGAAAATATTCGAAAACACCAACGTCACCATAAACTGGAGCTGTAAGAATGCAGGCGCAATATTTGCAAGGGCCAGCATAAATGTGATGTGTATACATTGTATCAAGCAAACCAGATAATGCGTCTAGACAATACGCCTGTCTGCAGAGGCGTACATGTAAAATGAACGCGAGCGATGAGAA